>NC_033801.1:6196601-6219165 GCF_001876935.1 Asparagus officinalis | reverse complement strand
TTGTATGCTAGAACTAGATAAGTAAACTGGTTTCCAAAGAATTACTTTTTTTGTCAAACTTCAATATTTAAAAGCTGTTTAAAAATAGTATTTGGTTAATTATTTCTAGCAAGATTGGGTTGGATTCAATTGGGTTGCCTTAATCGGTTTATTTTAGACTAACGTCCCTTTGGATTGATTCTGATTTAATTGTTAGCACAAATCAGACCTAAAATTGGGTTTATGTTCAAGTTAGTGGAGTTGTCAAACTAAAGTCATAAACTTGAATCAAATTGATCGCAGAAGATCTGGTTTACTATGGTAGCCAAATTGTCTCTGTTCTCTTGGGTAATTTATTTAAAAAAGAGAAAGGGGAAAATTGTTGTGCGGCGGCGTAGCGGAATCCACAAAGTTGCCGAGAGAGAAGGCACACACAGAATCAAATCAAAAATAACAACACAAACTCAAAATAGGAGATTTACATGATTCGACAAGTTGGCTACGTCCATGGGGCAAGAAAAAGAGGGGGTATCACTATTAGAGAGAGAATACAAAATAGAGATTACAAATCACTCACAAACCCTCAAATTAATCTCTCAAACAAAGCTCTCAACTCTCACCAATTTGCTCTCACAAGAAAGCCCAAAATCACCCATTATCCCTTTCAATTCAAAACAAATTCTAATCAATATAAAACCCTAAAATTGTGTTTCAATATATATCAAAATACAGACCCAAACAGAACAGGAAACAAAGCCCAGGCCCAAACCCGAATCGCGGTCGACCGCCAACAAAGTCGCGGTCGACCGTGGCAAACGACAGAAATCAAAAATCGATTACAGGGTTTGGCGGTCGGCCACGGCGGTCGACCGGCCAGAGTGCAGAAACACACCCTGTATTCGTGGACGTTTCCAGATGACCACCGAAGTCATCACGGTCGACCGTACGGCCTCCAAAATGTTCCCTTCGTCAATTTGCTTGAACTTCGCCGCCGTCGTTGCCGTTTCTACGAAAAGAAAATGAAAATGAAAACGAAAAAGAAAGAGTTAGCTCTTGGCTAATTATTAATGATAGAGTTTTTCTCACAAGAAATTTAAAAATAAACGAGTATCAAATTTTGGCGATACTATTGAAGGTTGTTTAAACATGTCAAATACGTAAATTTCATCGGATCACTCGCACGCTAGCTGTAACTTAGGTGCGCTAATTAGTAATCTAATTAAAATCAAGCCTAGTAGTATTAGTATTAGTATAAGCTAGCTAGATTTTGAATCCACGAGGACTTGTAATTATAAAACAGAAGTACACGAGGGAAGCTCTAATTGTGAGGTGGAAGGAAACTTCCTATATTTAAAAAATCCTTTCTCTCTGCTGCAGCTTACTCTCAAAACAAAGGCTAGAACTAGCTGGCCGGGGGAGCAAGCAACAGTATTAGTTCATAATTATTGTCATTATCAACATAAACTAAAGGATCAGCGCAACAAGATTCAGTTTTATATAATCTGTTCATGTTCAGCAGTTCAATAAGTTTAGCGCACGGGACAGGGAAACAAGGATCTGAAATAAATAAAACTTCCGTGATTTGCTGAAGTGCTATTAGTTGTCTGATTTGGCTTCCTTGCTTAGGAGACAGAAAAATAAAAATAGAAATAACATTATTGCCATCTTTACAATTAGTCCATGTTGTGGGCGGAAGCTAATTGTTGTGCTTCGAGGAACCAATCCAAACGCCAAGAGAGAAGACCAAACAATGCAAAATAACGGGACAAACACAAATAACCAATTTTTACGTGGTTCGACAAGTTGCCTACGTCCACGGGGCAATGGGGATGAGTTTTTCACTAATAGAGAAGGAGAGTACAAACTGAGATTACAATCATTCAAAAACAAACCAACTAATCTCACCAACAAAACTCTCAATCTCTTAAACAATAACCCTAACCAATAGATCAAAAAGATCTCTTTTTCTGTGCTCAAAATATCCCCTTGACTGCTCCAAAGAAACCCTAAAACGTGTATTGGTATTTATACCAAACAAAATCCCAAACAGAATAGAAAACCAAAACAGACTCGAATCCAACTAACGGTCGACCGCGCCAAAATCGCGGTTGACCGGACAAAACGACAGAATCCAGAAAACCATTACAGGGTTTGGCGGCCGACCGTCGAAATCGTCGCGGTCGACCAGCCAAAGATCCAGAATCTGTACCAAGTCGTGTACGTTGTCGGTCGACCGTGCCAAAGTTCGCGGTCGACCGGAGAGCACCCAAATGTCTGTTAGCTCCAAAAACCTGTTCTTCTCTAATGTTTTCGTCTTTTCTATAATTCTCCACCTCGGTGAAGTTTTCCCAAAACTGAGCCGACACCAACCAAACCAAATGTCCTACTTATTGCGTCCATGTAGGCTGTCTAAAAATCACAACAAATATCTTATCCCCATCAAATACCGATGACGGAAGTTACAATTTGACGATTTCCAGAAGGCTACAATTTGAAGACTTTCACGTAGA
Source organism: Asparagus officinalis (assembly GCF_001876935.1). Taxonomy (NCBI): domain Eukaryota; kingdom Viridiplantae; phylum Streptophyta; class Magnoliopsida; order Asparagales; family Asparagaceae; genus Asparagus; species Asparagus officinalis. Next base: position 6,216,676 of record NC_033801.1, on the reverse strand, counting down.
AGGTTACAATCTGACGATCTTCACAACAACTAAACAATTTGAAGACTTTCACGTAGAAGGTTACAATCTGACGATCTTCACAACAACTAATGAAAGCTCTAAATCAGTAGCCTTCACAATCAACATCGAAAGTTACAATCTGATGACTCTCATATTTTCAAGGAGCCAAGACGAAGGTTACAAGGTGACGATCTTTGCAACGCTTTAGCAAAAGAGACTACAAATTGACGGTCTCTTCATATTAAAACACAGATATCTCTCAAACCGTAAGGAATTCATATTAAAACACAGATATCTCTCAAACCGTAAGGAATTTGGCAAAACCGACGGAGCAAACCGAACCTAATGGGGTCAGTTTGGTCGGCTTCGTCTCGTCGAGATAGCCGATTTTTATATATAATTCGTCCAATTCCGACTTACGGTTTGAAAGTTATGACCTGTTCTTCGCAGCAAGTTATGTTCTGAAGTCCGTCTACAAGACTGAACTTCGTCTGAACATTGGACTTAGGCTGAAGTTCACCGAGCCCGCCAGAGGCTCAGCTCTGCATCCAAGATTCAAAACTCAGAGGTCATGCCTGCGTCCCAAACTCAAAACGCAGAGGTCATGCCCGCGTTCTAAACTCAAAACGCAGAGGTCGTGACCACATTTGAGATTCAAAACGCAGAGGTCGTGGCTACGTTCCAAACTCGAAACACAGATTTCATGGACTTGAAACACAGAGTTCAACTCTGCGTCCAACGACAAAAACGTACAGTTCATGTAGAGCCCAACTTTGTGTCCCAGGTCCAAGACGCACAGTTTATGCAGAGCCCAACTCTGCGTCCCAGGTCCAAAACGCACAGTTCATGCAGAACCTAATTCTGCGTCCCAGGTCCAAAACGCAGAGTTCATCTCTGCGCATCGCAACCTGTGCGTTTTCAACCTAAAACAGGCCCAACTCTGCGTTTCAGGTCTAAAACGCAGAGTTCAGGCCCAGAACGCTGTTTTCAGCGTTTGACTCGTTCAAACACGATTTGAACGGTTCCAGAATCGTTTTCTCCCCATGATTTGAGGGGATCACTACCCTATCCTGGAGAGATTTATGGGGGGGGGCAGTTACACCCTATTAAATCCTCATTAAGGGGAGATTTAAGGGGGCGGTTACACCCCTAAATCCCCTATAAATAGTGGGAAACTCAACTGAGTTCGGATCCTCTTTTTTGGCTGACTTTTTAGGGATCCTTGATCGGGCATCTTGGAGCTTTCTGCAGCAACAAAGTCCTTGGAGCATTCCCTTGGCTGATTAACCAAACTTTCAGTTCAAATCAACTCTTTTTCAAGAGTTCAAACTCGTTCAGAGTTAAACTCGATCTGAGTTATCAACTCGTCCAGAGTTTCCAACTTGCTCTGCAAGTTCTTCTAAACTCGGGCAGAGTTTCAAACTTGCCACGCAAGTCCTCCACAACGTCAAATCGTGAGGAGAAGATCACGTTCTAGTGAATCAAGACGTTCGGATCGTTAACAGAGAGCAAACTCGACGCGAGCATTCGAGGGAGGCACTCCATCGCCACCGTGAAGAACCCAGACTTAAACAAAGGGGGAATCCAGATCATTCTCCTCTCTTTTGTAATCAGAAAATCCAATTGTAACTGAGATTAAAGGAATACAAATCAATTTTCCTTTATTTCTTTTACTGCAAATTTTTCCACAAACAGTCCAGTACGAAGTAAAAACAAATTCATGATAACGAACTCAATCCATAACAAGTCGAGACCCAAATGTGAATGTGAACACTCTCCAAACATCGGTATCTACTCACCAAACCGACTGCATCATAAATGACTGCCTATGTATCCCATTGCCTAAGGAATCAAGTCTTCATGTAGTTCACCCAAATGGTCTCCAAAAGGCCCTCAATCCAATAGAAGAGTATTCAACTCTTCACCAACAAATCTGCGGCTGATAGCTCTCCAATGGTCCCAAAGTGAAACAAACTAAACACCTCCAACTGAGATGAACCAACGGCTATATCCAAATCGAAACTATGTCCACCAGTTACACTCGAATCAACCAACTCATCATCTGCATTCAAATCCAAATGATCCCAAAAAATTGTGTTACATCAGCTGGAATTCCAAACGATGCAGTATGATCTGGAGTATGTGGAGTAATCTCCACCCAAGTTGGAGTAGCATCACCCTCCACCCGCTGTGATATCCTAACGATCTGATCAACATTGTCCACCTGCTGAGAGTCAAATATGATATACCTGCTCAGAACAAAATCAGAGTCTCCCAACTGATAACCAAACGAGGCTTTAAATCCCAAATGTGCACTTGGATCAAATCTCACATCCTCGATGTGACTATATGCCGGAAGACCAAACATCCGAACAACCCAATATCTCAAGCATCTCTATCAGATCCAAAATCTCTAAACGCGGCAGTCGGCAACCTATGACTAAGATGCATCCTCTAAGGTCACCCGATAGCCTGCTGCCTCCAAAACTCTAAGTGAAATGATGTTCTTCTTCAACTAGGAAACGAACCTCACTTCATCCAACTCCTCAATCACCCCATCACACATCCTAATACGAACAGTACCAATATCATCAATAGGGCATTCATGATCTTTAACCATGAGCACGACATCCCCTCTTTCCAACTCCTGAAAGTTGGAGAACCAATCCCTCCTAGGACAAATATGGTAAGAGGCATCCGAATCCAACATCCACTCTGTAGAGTCGGCAACACAAACTGACGGTATTGCTAATGAGTAGCTCACAGGATCTGAATCTGAATTGTCACCGCTAGTATTGAAAACATTCACGTCTAAAGCTTGAATAGCTTTCCTCTTATTCTTCCCGGCTCGATCTGTCAACTTTGAGCATTCGACTTTCTAATGTCCATCCTCTTTACAAAAGACACACCGATTCCTACGAACTCCAGGATATGCCCCTCTAGACTGCGATCTCCTACCATGGTTTGGACTCTTTGCTCTTGTGACCAATGCCCCCGCTACCGGCTCAACTAAAGTCTCTTTATCCTTCTTTCGAAGCTGATAATTTGACAAGTGCAGCGGTGACTTTACTATACGAAAGAGATGCCTTCCTATTAATAAGAGTAAGAACGAATGTCTCATATTCCTCGTCGGGCAAGAAACTCAATAATAATAACGTCTTATCCTCATCTTCAATCATAACATCTACATTCGCCAAATCTGCAAGACGCTTCGTGTAGTGGTTCATGTGATCACCAACGAAGGTCCCCTTCTTCAATTGGAAGCGATAAAGCTCCCTCTTCAAATGCAAGCGATTTTCTACACTCTTTATTAAATACTTGCCCTCTAGGATCTCCCAAATCTTCTTAGTCAAAATCTCATTGATCATATCATATTTCAAATCTTGAGTTAAACAAGATCTAATTACACCACACGTTGTTCAATTCATCTTCTTCCAAACCTTCTCCTCAATGTCGTCTGGTTTCCCATCCAACTCCAATATATCTTCCAAATTTTACGTGTTGAGCGCATCCAAGACTTCACATCTTCAAAGACCAAAATTGTTTGTGTCATTAAACTTCTCCACATTTATCTTCATAGAGTGAATATTTAAACTTTGAACAGTCTTCATGCCAGAAGTACCCTCTACAACTCCTTCTTTCTTGACCATCTTACTGAAAGCACTAACAAAACAATACGGAACAAACGAAGAATAGATCCAAACTGAAAAGGAGAGATTTTTACCTCCAACTAAAACCCTAACAAAGGTCTCCGAAAGATCTCACCCCGCACGACGGAAACGAGATCCACAAATAGGAAAAATCTCACCTTTATCGTCAACTGAAGCCCTAGACGAACTTCCAAAGCGATCTACTCCTCCAATTAGCCCAAGCGTAGCGAAAGCTCTGATACCACTTGTTGTGCTCTGATACCACTTGTTGTGCGCGGAAGCCAATTGTTGTGCTTCAAGGAACCAATCCAAACACCGAGAGAGAAGACCAAATAATACAAAATAACGGACAAACACAAACAACTAATTTTTACGTGGTTCGGTAAGTTGCCGACGTCTACAGGGCAAGGGGGATGAGTTTTTCACTAATAAAGAATGAGAGTACAAACTGAGATTACAAATCATTCAAAAAAAAACCAACTAATCTTACCAACAAAACTCTCAATCTCTCAAATAATAACCCTAACCAATAGCTCATAAAGATCTCTTTTTTCTGTGCTCAAAATATCCCCTTGACTGCTCTAAAGAAACCCTAAAACATGTGTTGGTATTTATACCAAACAAAATCCCAAACAGAATAGGAAACTAAAACAGACCCGAACCCGATTCACGGTGGACCGCGATAAAGCTCGCGGTCGACCGGACAGAACGATAGAATCCAGAAAATCATTACATGGTTTGGCGGTTGACCGTCGAAATCGTCGCGGTCGACTGGCCAAAGATCCAGAATCTGTACCAAGTCGTGCATGTTGCCGGTCGACCATGCCAAAGCTCGCGATCGACCGGAGAGCACCCAAATGTCTATCAGCTCCAAAAAACTTGTTCTTCTCCAATGTTTTAGCTGTTTCTACAGTCCCGATAGGGTGCTGATTAGAGAATAGATAACAAAATAAGAAGAAGGAAAAAAAACACCCCATCTGATATGGCTAAGGAAAGTGAAGATGATAGAATACTATAATTTATAAATATCATTTGATTTCATCAAATAAATGCAAATCCTACCAGAACACACTTTTGAGACTTTAAAAGGGATAATAATGAAATCGCCAAACTAATTTCCTTTTTTTTTTGGTCAATGAAAATTTTATTCATATCCCAAATGAGAAATATGTACACATCAAGAATACTCAGTACTATGGACTGAGATTTACAAAAAAATTACACGTATATGAAGAAAAATCAGAACTTCATATTAACATGAAAAGCTCTCTGTCACTGTTAGAGGAGTGCGGACTATTCAATAGTATGGTTGAGACATCATATTTGATTTCCTTCACTATCTGATCAGCATCCTTGAATTTTTGTGAGAAGATCCGTTCATTTCTTTCCCTCCAAATGTGGTAAATAGAAACTGTAAAAACCAGTCTTTTAAGCTTTTGCTTATATCCTCTTCCTCTCAAACTTGCAAACCAATTAACTAGATGAGACCAATTAGTAGACTTCCATCCAAAGCCTGTCCATTCCATGATTTTATCCCAGATGTAGCCAGAGAAGGAACACTCAAAGAACAGGTGATCCCTAGACTCCAAGCTTAAACCCATACATAAACTGCAATTGTTGTTATCTGTAATTCCTCATTGCAGTAATTTGTCTTGGGTCAATAGCCTATTTTGCATAGCTAACCAGCTAATAAAGGCATGTTTAGGGATGTTTAGACTCCCCCAAACAGTTTTACACCATGAAACCTGTTGAGATGTAGGAAGAAGCCCTGCATACAAAGCTGAAATTCTGAGTTTAGAGTTCCTGTGGCAAGAATGAATGAAGTCTTTTAACCTGTCAGCTCCTCCAAAGAGAATCAATGCTTTATCCTTGACTTTAACCATTTGTTTCCACATCCAAGAATCTCCTGTTTTAGCTTTTACTTGCCATATATCACTATTCTTGAGATAATTTCCATGGATCCATTTGATCCACAAAGATTCTTTGTTAACATGTATAGACCAAATGTTCTTCAGTGCACTTGCCAAATTCCAGTAATAAGCCGAGAATACTCCTAATCCTCCTTGCATTTTCCCAGTACAAACTTTTTTCCAAGAAACCAGAGCTTTCCTAGAAGAATCCCACAAGAATCTCCTGCACATTTCATCTATCTTATGAAGAACACTGGTAGGAAGGACATAGCTTGATGTCCAGTAAATCTGTATACCAAGAATCACACTTTTGATAACTTGTAACCTCCCTGCATAGGATAAATTTTTATGGTTTTTCCAGCTTTGCAACTGTCCTGAGATTTTATCAAAAAGTGCATTGCAATCCATGTGTGACAATCTCTTGGATATGAGTGGAACTCCAAGGTATTTAAATGGCATTTTACCTTCAGCAAACCCCAGAATGTTGGCTATGGATTCTTTGACATTGTCTTCAACCCCTCCATATAGAATAGAACATTTTTCAGGATTAGCTTCTAACCCTGAAATCTCACCAAAGGATTTGAGGCACTGATATAACTTGTGCACAGAGTATGTATCACCTTTAGAGAAAAGTAACAAATCATCCGCAAAAATGAGATGGGTGATCTTCAGATTTTTACATTTAGGATGGAATTTAAAAGCTTTATCATCTCTTAAAGCTGTCAAGCTTCTTGATAAATATTCCATACCTAAAATGAAAAGATAAGGGGATAGAGGATCTCCCTGTCTCAACCCTCGTTCACCATTGAAATAGCCTTGCAAAGAACCATTGAGAGATGTTGAAAATTTTGGGGTAGTTATACAGGACATAATCCATCTTAGCATGTCAGCTGGGAATCCCAAGCCTGCAAGCATTTTTTCAAGAAAGCTCCAACTTATTGTATCAAAGGCCTTCCTTATGTCAATATTTAGCATGACCCTTGATGATATTTTCCTCCTGCTGTAGTTTTTAACCAGCTCATGTGCTAACATTATGTTGCTAGAGATTTGTCTTCCCTGTACAAAAGCACTCTGAGCCTCATTGACAATGTATCCCATGACAGGTTTAATTTTGTTTGACAGGATCTTTGTTATGAATTTATACAAGCAGTTACAACAAGAGATTGGCCTGAAGTCTGCTGGAGTTTTGGGACACTAGACTTTAGGGATAAGAGAAATTGAGGTAGAGTTTACAGCTCCCAACAATTTACCAGTCCTGAAAAATTCCTTTATAGCTAAGGTAACCTCATCCCCAATTATAGGCCAGGCAGTCTTAAAGAAAGACATATTGTATCCATCAGGCCCTGGAGCTTTATCCTCAGGAATTGAAAAAACAGCTGCTTTTATTTCATCCTTTGAAACAGGTTTCAACAGTTCATTGATTTGTGCATCATTCAGACATGGACCTGATTTGATAATGTTGATGTCAGGAGGGAGAGTGTTAATTGCCTTGCCCATCAGATTTTTATAATATGATGTAAGCTCCTGCACAATACCTTCATCATCAGTAATTTTATCCCCTTTGCTATTGTAGAGAGCCAAAATTCTGTTATTATGTCTTTTATACTTAGCTATAGAATGAAACAGCTTAGAACTTCTATCACCATGCACATTCCAATTAATCCTGGCCTTCTGCTTGTAAAAAGACAGTTCACAATCAAGGAGCTTGTTGTATGTGAGGATGCATTTTTTCTCATGAGCAATAAAATCAGAATTGAGAGGATCAGAGTGTAGAATTCTCTGAGCATCTTCTAAAGCAAATTTTGCTCTTTGCACTTGCTCACTAATGTTGTGAAAATGTTTCTTGTTCAGTTCTATTAACTTCTTCTTCAGCATTTTGAGCTTTGCATAAACTGAGTACATAGTATAGCCTTGAACAGGAGTGTGCCAGATTTTTGAAACAGTGGGTATGTAGTTTTCATGCTTGGTCCACATTTTGAAGAATTTGAAAGGCTTCTTTCCCTGTTTCAAGTCATCATAAACTGAGACAATGGCTGGAGAATGATCAGATAAATTGGGGAGCATGAATTCCACATGACTAGAAATGTATTCATCAATCCATGCATCATTTATCAAAGCCCTGTCCAACCTACACCAGATCCTTGAATTTGCATCTTGTTTGTTATTCCAAGTATAAAAACATCCCTGAGTTTTTAAGTGCCTGAGATTGCAATCCTCAATAAAATTCTTGAAATCTTTTGTATCAGCCTCTGTTAGATTTATACCACCAAGCTTTTCTTCATTGCTCAGTAAGCAATTATAATCTCCACATATTATCCAGGGAACATTCCTAATATTTTGGGATATCTGTTTAAGATCTTCCCATAGCTCTTTTCTAGCTTCCTGTCTGTTAAAACCATAGACTGTTGAAACAATGCAGCTAAGTCTACCATCCAATGATTTCATATAGCATGTAATATGCTGATCTGAATTTTTGATCACCTGAATGTCAAAAAAATTCTGATCCCAAAGGATAAGAATTCTAGCTTTCTCAGATCCTCTTACAGTTGACAACCATTTCCAATTTTTTGCAATCTTTTTTGCAGTAGCATCCAGTAATGATTCCTTAATTTTGGTTTCAATTAGAGCTATGAATGACGCCAAACTAATTTCCACTATCCCATGATTGACCCACAACTATGTATTTGCATGTGAATAGTTCTGGTAGAAGTTGGATTCAAAGTTGTAGCTATGGGGTACACAATCGTAAAGGGAAGAAAATTAAAAGAGAGCCTGTTTCAAATAATTTTCTCGAGCAAAGAACCAATATGGGCTAAAGTCAAGAAAGGGTTGATACCTAGATTTCATCTATTATATTAATAGTATACTAAAAGGATATTAATCATTATATTTTTAGATGTACGAATTTATGCATCGTATATTGACATCCTGACGTATAATTAATGTAATGAATCAGATGTTCTAGTTACTTTCTCGTGGAAGTTATTCTTCATTAGGTATCATATAGAAGTCCCATGTGTAAGCTTTAAGGGTAAATTAAAATTATGCTTTTTCAAGCTAATTTGATAAGTTAATTAAGAAAATTACTAACAAGCAACTGGTGTCGAAGGGAATGACAAAAATATCAATAGAGAACATTCATTATTTTAAGTAATTCATTTAGTACTTTGTTTAATAAATCACAAAGATATGTATCTCTGTATCAAATTATGCAAATTTATAATCTACAATTATTTAACTTTCTCTTCACCGTGGATCAGATCCAAGTGGGAGGTTAATTAATATTTATTAAGATTGGTAATTAACTTTCGCCGGTCAAGAGTAATTAACTTTAACCGACCCACTCCAAATCCAAATGTGCCTAACCGCTCCCTCGGCTTCCATCATCACCAACATCTACAGAAAAAGATCTACCCAAGTACTAACGGTTAGTGACCAATATAGGTTAATATTAACTTAAAACTAAAATAACATGAAGATAGACCAAATAATTAATTTCTCTCCTGCTTCACATTTTCTCCACTTTTTTAAAATTTTGACCAAGTGAATTAAAATGTTTAGCAACATCCATTTTCCATACTTTCCAATCACTTTCTACTTTCCAAAATAATAGGATATAGTCATTTTTTTTATATTTGATCCCCTTCATATTTTTGTCACTTTCTGAAAAAGATTTTATGGCTAGTCTTACGTGAAGTAACGTAAGAATATAAAATTAGCACCCTCAGTTCTCATCAAATAAATTGAACTTTAGAGTTTCAATGCAGTTGAAGAATCTTAAGATGATGTTAGAGAAATCCAAGTCTGAATTCCGCCGAACTCTCATTTACAAATGAGTTTTAAAAGATATCACTACCTAAAAACCAATTTCAACTCATGAAGAAGGGCTCAACTTGCAAAAGCGAGTTAAAATATCTAATTATAATCCTCAACCCTCTTCAAAACTTGAAAGTTTTGGTGTGGTGGAAGGAACAGTTTCATTTTAATACACAAGATGCGTTTCATTATTATGGAAATTGAAGTCGCTAGCAACCCAATTATGATATTGAGCCTAAAAAACATCAAATTTCAATTCTGTGAAGAGGCGGTCAAAATCATAAATTTCAAATATAAACTACCATAGTAAACTTATACACATACAGTTCGAGGGATAAACACAAGAGGAAATTACCAACGTCTACTGTATCTGGGTTATTACGCGAAAGCGTAATGACACTCAGACGATAGGCTCAAATACAAAGAAGAAACTCCTTTTTTTTTTAAACACATTTTAATTAATTAATTATTTCAAGAAGGAGAGTGAGGTCTCCTGACGCTAGCTACAATGGTTTTGCACCCGGACCCCCAACATGACAGCTAAATCCACGTGGTTATGCACACATATCTGCATACTTCGTCGATTGATCCAAGAATTGTATATGTTAATTACAATTTCCTCAGTGAGTAGTACTCTTAATATTTGCTTCCTTTGAACTTCGAAGATATAGACTCACCTGGACTTTAGAAACTTCTGGATCTAAATAACCAAGCGGGAAAAGGGTTGGGTCAGCGCCTACCCTCCCTTTGCTGGGAACTTGCAAAGAGGTTGGCAAAAAGATGCTAGCTGTCTCAACTCACGCATGCACGTGCGTGCTAATTAATGTTTGTAGTCCCATTTCATATGTCAACTCCATTAAGCTAGCTAGCTCCATTAAGCCTTGCTTAATTAATCTCAGTCATTCAGCTGGGCCGACCACTAATTAATTAATAATATTGAAGCGTCGATCGGGTGTTCAAGCTTACACAATATACTTCACATGCATGGGGTTCAACCATCAATACAACCCCACTGACTTCATTAATCATCTACTCACACTATCCCGTGACTCTCACACTCTCCCCCTTCGCCTATAAAAAACCAATCTCCCCGCTCAAAACTCTACACAACCAAATCCAGAACCAGGGATCACCAAAGCAACCAATAAACAAACACAATGCAAACTCCTCTCGTCCTCCTCCTCTGCCTCGTCTCCTCCATCACAATGCCCCTCACGCTCCGCGGAGCACCAACCGCCTATCCACCTCTTCCTCCGACTTCATCCGCTCCTCCTGCGCTGCCACCGCCTACCAAACCACCTGCCTATCCTCCCTCTACCCCTACGCCGCGCATCCGCAGCGACCCCCGCCGCCTCGGCCGCGTCGCCCTCACCGTCAGCATCTCTCCTCGCGCCGCAGTACCACCTCCTTCGTCTCCCGCCTCTCCTCCCCAACCTCCCCCAAACCATATCCCCGTCCAGGCCACTCTCCTCTCCACCGCTTCAAGACTGCGTCATGCTGATTGACGACAAGCGCGAGGAGGCTGAGCAGTCGCGTCGGGGAGTGACCGAGGATGGGGCGGGGGCAGCCCGCAGAATGCCATGTGCATGAGCAACGTTGCAGACTTGCGATCAGCGCGGCGCTGACGGATCAGAACATGTGTTTGTCGAGCCATATCGCAGGCGGCGGGCCGCCGCGAGGGGAGCGATGCGGCCGGCGCATAATGAAGCAAGGTGGAGGCAGGTTACTAGCAATGCGCTTTCACTTGTGAACTTGATTGGAGCTAATTAGCTAGAGTCTATAGGTTTAATTAATGATAGAGGTTGATATAATGTAGAAGGATCAAAGGCCTAACGTTGTGCATATCATAAATATAATGAAGTGCTAAAGTGGGGAAATGTAATACGTAGTAATGTTTTGTTTTTTATATTATTTTATCTTTTTTTTTTGTGGCGAACTCTTATTTAGCAAAGTTCGATTTTGTATTAGTAATTAATATTGTCCAAATTATAGCATTTTACCTTTGTTTTTTTAGTTTGAAGGGGGTAATTCTTGACAACATTTATTAGAACCATCCACCAAATGAGGGGACAAATTATCAATTCGGTTTTTCTATAGAGTGCTCATGGGCACTCTATAAGAGATGAGAGAGATAGAGAGAAATGAATAGCTCATGGGCCCCCCTGATTTGCATTAATTTCTATGCATAATTTATTTCTCTCTATCTCTTCTCTCTTATAGAGTGCTCATGGGCACTCTATAGAAAAACCGTTATCAATTTACCCTACGGTTTAGCACATCGAGGGATCAGAAGCATTCGCTCTCAGTTGTGGACCTGTTCTAATTCTTTTGACCACAATGAATTGGATTCAGAATAATGATGCGCATGCCCAGCTCCAGAATCGGATTTGGATCATCTCCACTACAAAAAAAGTAGTGGAGAGATCACTGCTTTTAATCTCAATCGTTGATTATTTAGTAGGCGGTTATGATACAATCTAAATCTAACACTTACCATACCCCAGTGTATTGCACTCATTCCTAATTTACACTAAAAGAAAAAATCATAACCATTAATTAGATAATCAATGGCCGTGATTATGTAGTGGTCCCTCCACTGTTTTTTTTTGTAGTGGAGAGGATCCGAATCCCAAGTTGAGCCATTCTCATGGGATTTGGATCATCTTCACTACAAAAAAAATAGTGGAGAGACCTCTACTTTTAATCTCAAGCATTGATTATTTAGTAGGCGGTTATGATACAATCTAAATCTAACACTTACCATACCCCCGTGTATTGCACTCATTCCTAATTTGCACTAAAAGAAAAAATCATAACCATCAACTAGATAATCAATGGCTGTGATTATGTAGTGGTCCCTCCACTATTTTTTTTGTAATGGAGAGGATCCGAATCCATTCTCATGCGACATCAATGTTAGCGAGATTCACGCCTTAGGCTGTAGTTTAAACATTACAAAATACTTATTCAACTAATTAAAACAATACTTAAGAATTGGAAAAATTGTAGGTGCCCTGCTCCTCGAATTAAAGATGGGATCTGGGAATGATATATAATATTACGAAGTTCACCAATTTTTTTAAATTTTTTAATATTTTTTAAGGATAATGGTGAGTGTTTACCAGCTATTAATTATGATCTCATATTAATCAACGAGTTGTCACAGAGTCGTATGGAAATTTTATTTGTCTTATTTGACTTTGATTTCAGCTTTACCTTTTTTTTTACTGAAAAAAATCGCTCTCCGCTCACACTTCATCATAAAATAAGCTTTGGGTATGTTTAGAACAATATTAAATTAACATGGTCTGACTAATTTGAATCCAGAAATCAAGTCTGTTCGGTTCAAATTGAGAGAAGTAGCAAATCCACCCTTTCAACTTTTATTCATACTGCGACAACATCTAAGCAAATATATATGTTGAAATTTAAATGCAGTTGAAACAACATGAGAATCCAATTACTCTCATCCAAACACACATTAGATGCAATTTGGAGTTGCTCGGTTTGATACAAAATGCTCATATTGTAGCAACAATTGTTGCATGCAACATTAGTTGCAAGAAATTAACTTCAAATATATATAGTATGTGAGCATCAACAATTTTATTGTGGAAACTATATTTCCAATACAAATTTTGTATTGGTTGTAAAACAATTGATGTAAAGGTTATGAAATTTTAGTGTATAATAAAAGATTTGAAACTATTTATAGATGAGGTGGAATCTTTTTTTTTTCACTTTTTTGTGTCTACAACTTTTTCTCCCACCAAATAGACTACAACATCTGTTAGATTTTTTTCCTACAAACTTACAGCCTACTGCATGTGGCTTTGTCGACAATGGAGGCAGAGTATATGGCGATTACGGTGGCTGTTAAAGAGGCGATTTGGCTTCGATGACTTTTGGAGGATCTTGGTGTTTCGCAGCGATCCGTCACCATTTATTATAATAGCATGAGTGCTATTTATTTGACAAAGAATCAGATTTTTCATGCGAGGATGAAGCATTTCGACGTTCGTTATCACTTCGTTCGATATGTTCTTGAAGATGGGATGTTGAGCTCGTGAAGGTCCACACAAAAGAAAATCCGATGAATATGCTCACGAAGGTGGTCCCGAGCAACAAGTTTGATCATTGTAGAAACTTGTTATAAATTCGTGATTGTTGAGGCCGTTTGTAGCCATTTGGATAAACTACGGGAGACTTGATCAATTGAGAGAGGGGGTACGTAGGCAACCACATTGGTACAGCCGAATTTGGTGATACGACACATTGGTGATCATATTGGTGTCGGCTCAATTTTGGAAAAACTTCGCCGAGGTGGAGAAATTGTAGGAAATGGCGAAGGATTTTAGAAAATCATGCAAAAACACGAGTACAGGAAATCCCTTGGGTCGGTCGACTGACGGCATAGGCCTGGTCGACCGACAGATTGTTGGAATACAGTATATGAAACCCGTCTCTGGTCGATCTACCGAACGGGTATGACCGGTCGACAAAAAACTTCCACTGTTACAGGATGAGAAATTGAGTTCTATCCGGTCGACCGGTGGCACATGTGCGGTCGAGCGGAAAGCGGTTACGGGCCAGATTTTATTTCTTGGTCTGTTTTGGATTGAGTTTTGATATAAATAGAAACACATGTTTCTAGGGTTTCTTGTTGAGAGAATTAGCATTGTTTTGAGCACTTTGAGAGGGAGATATTATGAGGGAGTTAAGAGCTTTGGTTATGGTTATATTTGAGTAAGTTTGTGAGTTGTAACCCGTTGTATTTCTCCTCAATATAGTGAAATCTCTCCATCCTCTCCCCGTGGACGTAGGTAATTGCCGGACCACGTAAATATCTGTGTTTGGTTTGATTTATGCCGTATTTTGGTGGATTGTACTTGTATTTGGTTTGGTTCTCTTCTCTCATTGCTTGCGGACTCGTTTGGTTGGCGAGCACGCTTCCGCACGGCGCGTAACATTTTTTTCCTGCAAACTGCAAGTTCATTTAAGCTTCCTAATTAATATGCTGAAAACCAAACAAGTAAAAACACATATCCTATTGCAATATTTACATCTACAACTCCCTTTCCACGCTGCAAAACAGCCTCTTAAATCAATGTGTTTTTATATGTGGTTTTCAATAAAGGAGTAAACTGATGATAATTTATGTCTATCAATCTAAAACAAGAATTACTTTTTTAAGTTCTAATAGTGAATATTGCCTACAAGATTTGAGTGAAGAAATTTTTTTTATCTTCAAATTAATTCAGGGTAGAGTCCCATGTCGGTTTCATATTAAGACGATGTACAAATTTTCCATTATAGGTGGAAATTTAACGGAAAATATCCGGAGTGCGCGTCTATACGAATGCTACCCATTAAAAGCCATTTTTTTTTCTTCGGCTAAGGGAATCAAAACAGGCTCCAGAACGGAGTGGGCTGATAAAAGCCAAGTTACCCAATTGTATTGCTAATATTGTAGTTACCAACAATATAGTTTATTGGGCCCTATTATTTATTTGGCCCTATTTTGTGTGACCCTGCCCTATATTAAGCATAATCTCCAGGAAAAGTTCACCCCTTTTCAACCAGCCAAATACAAAATGATCCACACAACAAATAAATAAATTAATTCAATTTTCCAAACACAAAAGATACAAAAAGAAAAAATTTCTAAGAACCCTAAATATGGGACCAACATAAGGGATATATGAGGTGTCCCCTTCCTATTACATAATGAGTTGGTCATTATTAAATGATGGCCAACTCATTATGCAATAGGAGGGGGACAACTCACATGTCCCCATGTTGGTTTACTAATACTTCTAATGATGGTCAACTCATTATGCAATAGGAAGGGAACACATCACCCGTCCCCCTGTTGGTTTACTAATACTCCTGCTTCACCGTATTAAGAAAAAACCACTCTATTTATAAAGAAATAGCCACAATTATTCCTCATTATTTCCAAATACTAAATATGAACATAAGAATTAAAATAAATTGTACCCGACAGATAGCTCACCACGGGTGATCAAGATAGTTGGAAGGTTTTAATATGCCTTTAATGGTCATAGGTTCAATTTTGGATTAAGCTATGATAATAAAATAAAAAAAATATAAAAAAATCTTACTTGAGTGATTAACAACTTCAGCGCGGTAAAAAAAAGGCTTATACAGAAACTTTCTGGTAATATTCCATTTTACTTGCTGATCCGTCGACAGCAAGCTGAGCAATGTCAACTCATTACAGTTGGTCCTAACTCCTAAGGTTTTGCGGACCAAGCGTACGTGCGTTCTTCAGGTCTCTCCTAAAGAAGCGCAAGGGTTAGAGG
Source organism: Asparagus officinalis (assembly GCF_001876935.1). Taxonomy (NCBI): domain Eukaryota; kingdom Viridiplantae; phylum Streptophyta; class Magnoliopsida; order Asparagales; family Asparagaceae; genus Asparagus; species Asparagus officinalis. The sequence continues at coordinate 6,200,974 of NC_033801.1, read as the reverse complement.
TGCGCTAATCTCCAAGTATACATAATTAATGAAGCAAGCAAACACAAAATCTAATCAACTTGGCCACCAAATCTCCACACTATAAAATGAGCTGTCACTCTTGCAAATGTTTATCTTGGGAGAGAAATCTTGAAGCGTCAAAAGTATTTGATTAATGTGCGCTGAGGATTTGGTTGTCGGATATGTGGAATACAACTTTTACGTGTGTTGATTCTCTTTGACCAACAATGGGTTGATTGAGGGGTAGTCAAGAGAAGGTAACCCTTCTTTAAATTGTTAAACATAAAATTGATAAATGTAAAAAAGTAAGCTAATTAATTTGTCTTAATTTATCAAGTACAAAACTTATTAAAATGTTGAGAAAATTCTTTTGCACAGGTTAAAAAGCACCCCTCAAACTGAGGGGTCTATTGATATATACATCTCTTTAGACAGATTAAAACTAAGGCTAAATAGTACTTAAATATATACCTTCTAGTTTTACTCACCTTCCATTACATAGTCGTTTACTACCTTTTCGTAGCATTATATACCTTAAGTTGTATACAATTGATACATTAATGTTAGTATTGTGTCTTTGATTCTTTGTATAACTTTATGAGAATTAGATAGGGTTAGAGATCTATCATGATTAGGAGATTGAGTTTTATCATGATTAGGAGTTTGAATCCTATTCTACTTTAGAAAGTTAGGCTAGAGATACGGTTTTGATTTTCTTATATACTTTTTTCTATTGTTAGAGGAAAAACCAAGCAGAGATGAGAGAGCCAATATTCTTGAAATATAAGGTTAGCAGAGGGTGTAGCCTGATTCAGAAATATTGTGCGAGATGCGAGGGTTTTGTAGTGTTTATCTGTGCAAAAGATTACATCATTAGGGGAGAGTTTCGTAGTCATTATCCGTGCAAAAGATTACATCATTGGGAGAGGGTTTCATGGTCTTTGTCTGTTCAAAAGATTGTAAGGAGAGGGCTTTGGAGATAATATGAGAGTTGATTATGTATATGGAGTTGAGAGATTGAGAGACGAGAGTTGAGTGGTTCCTCTTGTAGTTCTCCCTGATACATAGTGGATTTCTCGTATTATTGCCTGTGGACATAGGTCGAAGTTGGTTGACCGAACCACATAAATCTCGGTGTTCTTTCTTCTTGATTGTGGTCATTTTCTATCTTATTGATTGTGGGTTGGATTCCGAGTTGTGCAGATCGTGGTATGCGGGGAGACTAAAATTCCCCAACAACAGTGGTATCAGAGCTATGTTGATGGACCCGGGAGCGAGTTCGTAAGATAGAAGACGACGTCGTGCAAGATTGAAAATCGACGTTACAAGCATCAAGACGAACAAAAAAAAAATGAAAGGAACGACCATTACTGGTAGGAGGATTTAACGACGACTAATCGTCCGGAGGAGAGCGCCCAAGGGATGCATGTCTGACGGTAAAGTCTGCAGGCGATTGCAGCAGTGAATCACGGTGTCGAGGAGGTGCAACCGGTCACCGGTAAAGGGCTTGCGTGGAGACGAATTGGTAATGAGACTGGAGTAGGAGTTGGTTGGTGTGTAGACTCGAGGAGGACAACATAGATTAGGTGGAGCTTGCAAGCGGGCACGACCGAGTGGCACACATGGAGATAGAGATGGTGGCTTTGGACTTGAAGACGATGAGCGCTCATATTTAGTCCAAGATAAATGATGGAGGAGATAGAGGCATCTGGCTCATAGTGTGGATTAGTAGAGGTGCACCGAATGATTCAAGATAAGCGATGCAGGTGGAGTACGAGGACAGCAAGTGGGGGGAAGGCTACTGTCAAGTTTAGTTTGGGAAGAGAAGCATGGTTGATTTGCTTCTAATGTCAGAGGTGACGAAGGTCTATTGGTGCGCACAAGAGAGGTGGAGGCGCCACGATGAAGTAGATGATAGCGAGGGTCACGGGACGTCCCAGTTGGAGTGAAGGTGTTTCCATTTGAAGTGCGAAAGAAATAGAAGACTCTAGCAGGAGAGATAAAATTTCAAGACGGCGATGTTATATCTTCAAGGGAGTTTGTGAATTAAATACAAGGTGGAGATTATTAGGATTGTATCTTTGATTCTTTGTATAACTTCATAAAAGAATTAGATAGGGTTAAAGATCTATCATGATTAGGAGATTGGGTTTCATCATGATTAGGAATTTGAATCCTATTCTAATTAGAAAATTAGGCTAGAGATAGGGTTTTGATTTCCCTATATATATTCTTCTATTGTTGGAGGAAACCAAGCAGAGGAGAGAGAGAGAGCTAATATTCTTGAAATCTAAAGTTAGCAGAGGGCAGAGGGCGTAGCCTGATTCAGGAATATTATGCGAGAGGCGAGGGTTTCGTAGTTTTTATCTGTGCAAAAGATTACATCATTAGGCGAGAATTTCGTAGTCTTAATCCGTGCAAAAGATTACATCATTGGCAGGGGGTTTTGTGGTCTTTGTCCATTCAAAAGATTGTAAGGAGAGGGCTTTTGAGATAATATGAGAGTTGATTATGTATATGAAGTTGAGAGATAGAGAGACGAGGGTTGAGTGGTTTCTCTTGTAGTTCTCCCTAATACATAGTGGATTTCTCGTATTGTTGCCCGTGGACATAGATCGAAGTTGGTCAAACGAGCCACGTAAATCTCGGTGTTCTTTCTTCTTGATTGTGATCATTTTTTATCTTATTGATTGTGGGTTGGTTTCCGAGTTGTACAGATCGTGATAGGCGAGGAGACTAAAATTCCCCAACAATTAATACGTACCTATATATATTATGCAAGTGCGAAAATTTTCACCGACAAGTTCCCCATGACACTCTAATTCGTTGAAAGTGTCATATTAGAACAATCAGATGAACATTTTCATATTTACATAATATATGGTACTAACTTGTTAAATTTAAACAAGCTAGGGTGTACAAAAGTTTTACTAACAAGTTAATCATCCAATCGTTCTTTATTCAATGAATTAACTATTTTAATGTATTCTTAAAATTTTTAATCAAACAAACGGAATTTTTTTTGAGGAACTATAAATGGAATCTTAAGAAATTTAAAATAAGCATAAACATACGATAATGGCACCAGCCCAGATCCTTTTTAATTCCTTTTTGTCGCGAAGGAAGAAGTTTCCACGGTTTCAAGCTTCAACTCCGCTTACCGTAATCACTTCCATGCGTATTGCAAGCTTAAGCTGTAAGGAGACATTCATTATTGTTTCTTGTTCCACTTGATGATGTGGAAGTGTGGAACGTTTAAGGTACAATTTCATAAAGGAGTGCGTCAATCATGATCTAAATGTGAATATATATGTATTATTGAATTTCACAAAAAACAATCATATCTTTCAATCTGGAAGGTGGATTTTGACATATTATATATGTAAATTGCATATCTCGAAAAGATAGAATCAACCGGATTGTCATATTTCAATATAACCCAATTTTGACTGAAATTTGAAAATAATTAGCTTTGAGTTTAGTTTTAGTAACAAAATTAGAAACAATTTAGATGAGGAAATAAAATCAATTTTGATATTCAATTTTGGATTGATTTGTTTCCTTTATTATAGAGAGTATTTTAGGTAGTTTTAAATTATTTCTTTTTTTAGGAATTCTGTTCTTATTAGGAGTAGGTTTTGTTTTTCTATTTAAGAAGAAGAATTGTAAATTCTTTTTTTTTTTTTTTTTGAAAAGAAGAACTGTAAATTCTATTCTTATTAAGAGTAGATTTTATTTTTCTATTTAAGAAGAAGGATTATAAACCTCATTGTATTAGATAACATTTGATCAATAAAATTTTTCTTTATTTTATTTTCTTCGTGGATTCGAACTTCTTTGTAGATTCGACAATAGTTTTTTGTAAATTCAAAGAGCACCTATGGATGCATTATGAGCTTTCTTACTTGGCGCTGCATTAACTTAATTCAATCGTGCTCATCATTTATTAATTTATGAGTCTTGCCAGTTAATTGCCACCAGATAAACATAATTAGTCACCTTAAGTGCCTTAATTAGCCTGAAATTGTCACAACTTGGTCCAACCTATAAAAATAGCGTAAAAACAATACGCAAGTCAAATCCTTCGTCACGTTACAAGTCATGAAGCTGAGCCATCTTCCCCCTTAGTTTGCCTATATAAGCCCTTCATTATCAACAACAAAACTACACACAAAACAAAAACAACGTCCAGAGATATATTCAAGAAATTAATTACAAAACCTCAATCATGGAATATTATACATTCTCCCTTCTCCTCATCATCACCGGCCTCCTCTCCTCCCTCTCCGCTGCCGCGGCAACCCCGAAAAGTTTCATCCTCAACTCCTGCAAACCCACCACCTATCCAAGACTCTGCGCAGACAGCCTCTCAC
>NC_033801.1:6193611-6195246 GCF_001876935.1 Asparagus officinalis | reverse complement strand
CGAGCCCAAGAGGCATCCACCTACGTGACCCGTCTCTCGTTAATAACGGGTCGCAGTTCCGCGATTCAGGCCGAGCCAACGTTGCCGACGCCTGCGTTCAGGGATTGCGTCACGACTATGAGCGACAGTGCGGAGATGCTGCGGAAGGCGAGTCAGCAGCTTCGACACATGGGGCGAGCGAGGAGGCCGTCGTTTGCGCTGCGGTTGAACAACGTGCAGACGTGGCTCAGCGCTGCGATTACGGATCAGAGCATGTGCCTTCTTAGTCTTCAGATGCACGAGGAGGATCAAAAGAGTACTGCTGGCAGCAGGATGCATTTGGTTACGAGGAAGAAGGTGATGGAGGTGAGCAGGGTTACGAGTAATGCTCTCGCGCTTGTGAACCAGCTTGGGTCCAGGAACTGAACCGGTTGAGTTCGATGACAGAAACTAATATATTTATGTTATAGGCGGAATATTTAATGTATTTTTTCCGGTATCAGGTTTTTTTTTTGCAAAATTATGCATTATTAATGTAAAGTAAATTGGTACCTTATATCTGAATAAAATGCCGGTTTCTCCTCGTTATAATTCAAAATTAATGAGTTTAATTAGTTAGTACTAGACAGATTTGAATTGTAACAGTAGATTATTCAGTTAGTAACTGTGATTCACTTAACTCAAAAATCATCCTGTCAGATTTATATCATGCTTTAATTCCTACTACAAACAGAGTGCCATGGAGTATCACAATTTGGGGGAATCTAAATTACCCTAAGCACTCTTTTATCTCCTGGTTAGCACTCTAAGATAGACTACTAACTCAAGATAAGCTGCAGAAAAGAGGGATCATTCAAATCAACAAATGTGTGTTATGTGCAGGATCAGAAACTGAAACTCGAAATCACATCTTCTTTGACTGCAAGTTTTCGAACGATATCTGGAATGGAGTTATGAACTGGTTACAATTCAATGGAAAAGTTGTGATTGGAATCTTTTGATGAGTTGGTACGAAGCTAACCAAAGGAGAAAAACTTTCAAGATCAATGTTAAAAGGATGGCTCTCACCTCCTCTATTTACAATATATGGCTGGAACGTAATGGGAGGATTTTTAAGCAGAAATACAAAACTGTTGAGCAAATCATCAAATGCATCAAATTGGACTTAATGTCAGTTGTTCTTAATAGTGAGATGCCTTGGAGATACAAAAACTGGTTGATTTCCTTATAAGCATAGCAGGGTGCTTTTTGGTTTCAGGTTGTGCACTATCTGGTGCATTTTGGATTTACTGCCAGTTATTCTTAACAGTGAGATGTCTTGGAGATGCAAAAAACTGGTTGATTTCTTTATAAGCACAGCAGGGTGCATTTTGGTTTCAGGATGTGCACTATCTGGTGCATAATTCAGGTGGTGCATTGTTGAGGAATCCAGATAGAGTAATATACAATGTTCAGGCTCGAACAGTTTTTTTTTCTTTTGAGCTTTAGATACAAAACTTTGTTATCTCACAAAATGTGATGAGATTCTTGATGTACATACTCTTTTCATATTGGTTGATGAATAAAATTTTTTATTTACCAAAAAAATTCACTTAAATCCAAAGTATGGACTAGTGTGAACATGAGGGACTGCGCGCGGTACGGCGGGGGGGGGGG
>NC_033801.1:6183999-6193586 GCF_001876935.1 Asparagus officinalis | reverse complement strand
GAAGAGAATGGGGAGATGGGATTTGAAGATGGTTAGCAATTCCATTATTGAGAGCTTTCTGTTAATTTGAGTGCTGATGGAGGAAGTGTGATGAAGGGTTTATGGAGGCAACAGGCGAGATGCATGGCTAGAAATTCTTTATAGTATTGAGAAATGTAAAAGGTCTTTTAAGCGGGTTAATTTTTTTTTTTTTTTTTTTGAACTGAGAAACAGGGTTAGGGTACCATGTTCATTATATATTATATATGTAGAGATACTAGAAAGGACATACTAATACAAAAAGACCCACAAAGTGTCTAGAAGAAGGATCGAAGTAAAGAAGAAGCTGGTAAGGAGCAGACCTAGTCGTCACCTACCGAACTAAACTTTAATTAGATCCTTCAACAGTAGGCCAAAAGAAAGAAAAGCTCACAAACTACTAAGAGACTGAAACTTGTAAATGACACAAAAGAAAAACACGAGTTCTTACAACACTAAAAACACTGCAGCCTGCTGACAAGAGAGAGAGACATGGTGGACGTCAATGAGCGACGGCTAGAGGGAAAAGCACAGTCCAAATCAAAGAGTGTCGGAGAAGTTGTCACCACAGTTACCAAAGGTTTTTACCTTAGCAATATCCTGCAACTTCAGGTTGTGAGCAGCCCTGCAAATGCGCCCCGCCAATCTCTCCTCTTAAGCCCCTGTCCAAAACAAGACATATCTAGCGATATTAGCAGCTGTGTGGATAGGATCAGCAGGGAAGTCTCTGAAAATAAGATGATTTCTACAATTCCACATTCCCCAACAGAAGCACAGTAACAAGTGTTTCCAGATTGCTTTAATGTATGCATATTTTCAGTCCATAGTTATGAAATTTAATAAATAGTTGTTTCACACCATTACTTAGATAAATCTTGCAGATTTGCTATTTGGACCATGTTGTTTGTTGAGTCTGATTTACATAGAGAGTATATATTGTGGAAATTTAAAATTAGACGTCCACATTGAACTGCAAGACAACTAGTGGGGCTTTATACACAAAAACCCTATGTTATAAATGTGTGTCTTCATTCACCTATTATTTTTGGTATCCAGAGTGTCGTTAATCTATGCATTTCTATGATTGTTCCCTATTTTTCCATATTTGAACTGTACTTTGGTTTCCGGTTGTGTTATTAACGCTTTTGGTACACAAGAATGAAATCAAGTGAGAATGGAATGAATGTAGAAATGGAATAGAATTTATGTGAGAATGAAATGCTCATTCCTATTCTCATTTACGTTTGGGTGCAATTAGAGAATTAAATGGAGTATCTTTTAAGAAGAATATACTCGAAATCTATTTTATTATTGACATTCTCACTTAAGTGAGAATATTAATTCTTTTATAGCTCATTAGGAATAGCAAGTGTGAATTGATTAGAAGTGGGAATGACATTTTTATCATTCAAAAACACATCATGTTTGGTATGTATGGATGAGAAGTTGGAATTATATTTCATTCCCACTCATTCCCGCATACCAAACGGGGCGTAACATATAATATCTCTTCTTTCCATGGGACCATAGTTGTACATTTCATGCATATTCTGTACAGACAAATATCTTGGAAGAAGCCACAATAGGAAAGAAATGTCAATTGGAGGTCACAAAATTAAGGAATGTTATCGGCCCAATTAGCAATATATTTGTGGAAAATATCCGCAACCAATCAAGGACTGCAGATAAGAATGCTAAACGCATATAAGAGAGCAACGTGGTAGAGAGTTTACTTTGCATGTTGTATTGTAGAACTAGAACATGCACATGGTGTGATTATTACACTCATATACGTGTAGGACCTAAGTGTTGCATCTCATAGGGTCGGTTCCTTGGTCTTAGCCGTAGGAAATGGATGCGTGAGATGTATTATGATTGTGTTTATATGATGAGTATTGTTTGATATTATGGATTGATGGATGAAATTGGATGAGTATACATTTGGAATGTGAATGTATATCATGGTTGATTTTATGATATATTGTTAAATATTGTAATTGGATTGATGTCGATACAAGCTATATGTGTATTCTCGTATGGGAGGTTACTAGAAAATTAAAAAAAATTACATAAATATACACATTGGCGATGAATTTCCCTGTCGCCAATGCACATTGGCGACGAATTTCCCCGTCGCCAATGCACATTGGCGATAGGGAGATGCGTCACCAATGTTTAAAACATTGGCGACTGGTAAATGTCCGTCACCAATGTTTTAAACATTGGCGACGGATTTCCCCGTCGCCAATGTGCATTGGCGACGGGGAAATCCGTCGCCAATGTATATATTTACGTTAAAAAATTTAATTTTCTGGTAGCCTCTCATACGAGAATACACATATAACCTGTATCGACATCAATCCAATGATAATATTTAACAATATATCATAAAATCAACCATGATATACATTCACATTCCAAATGAATACTCATCCAATTTCATCCGTCAATCCACAATATCGAACAATACTCGTCATATAATCACAATCATAATACATCTCGCATGCTCAAATAATATTCATTCACTACACAATAAAATCACAATTATATTACATATAGGTAAAATTTAAAAGTCATAATATGTCTTAACACAACTCTCACTCACTCCTCGTCATCGTCGTTGTCGACATCCTTGTTACATCATCGTCTGCATTAGAACGTCGTATCGTACTGCTGCTCCCTACGAGAGTACCTCCTCTAACCTGAAAAGATCATCACTCCACATAAGATATATACCAAAAATATCATAATAAATACATAAATGTCACGTCATATATACCTCTCCACCACCATGAACTTCATGCTCGTCAAACGCCAAAAAATATCATAAATTAGAAATTCTAATTAGAAATACATGTGTGCAAATATGAATAAATTAGAAAGTTAATAGTTTAAAGATTATTCCGTGTGTTATCATTTATATTCATTGCACCACAAGTAAAAACAAAATAAATATATACCATGTAAATTATTCCTTTTATTTGATTAAGAAAAATTAATATATACCATGTAATTTTTAACAGGTTGGATCAATGAACTATATCTGAAAAATAAGAAGAGGAAAGAGATAAATGTTTCACTAACTATTCGAAAGGTCTCTTTTACATGATAGAAAACTCTTGCAAGTGCTATAGAGATTTCATACATTAAAATTCCAACTTCTAAACCAATATCGAACCACGCAAACAAAATGAGGACTCTCCATTTGATTTTGAACAAGCTTTTCAGTTTCGACAACTCGAAGCATGTTTAACTCTCCACGTTGCAAACTTCTACAAATATCAATAAATAAATAAAAACATGTATAAGAACATGTTATGGATTAACTAGTCCAAAAAGATTCAATAAATTTCATCAAATCTGCAAAGAGAGAATATAAGCAAAAAAAAAATCCTTTGTTAATGCTATACCTGCACTTCTACTTATCTGCATGACTCTGAGCTCTTTGGACTTGATCCTCCTGTATCTACACATTCAAGTATATATATTGCCTATTTGATGAGAACTGATACCTAATTTGAGATGTCAATAAATCGCTATAAGAACAAGTTAATTTATGATCATACCGAAAATGGATGAGGAAAATAAAATTGTCAATTTGCTTGCATCATACTATAGTAAGGAGGACGCTTTAGTACTGAAAATGTATAGTCACCTGGTTGATTTGTTTGAAAACCTTGATACTGCTACAATATACATTCAAAATAATTACAGAAAAAGAGAAATATAATGATAATTGTTAAATATTTTTTGAATAAACCAAACCTGAATAACTTGTTGAAATCCCAACCCCTCATTCATCAAAGAAAATTTGAACCCCTCATTTGCTCCCCGTGAAATTCTCACAAATCACACCGCGAGTGACCAGACCTAATTATCAATGCTCCCCGTGAAACTCTCCTCCGGTCGCCGCCTCCAGATGTTCACCACCCTCCGCCGCTGCAAATATATAGAAATAAATACTATATTAGAAAATAGAATTGAATTAATTACTAATCTGGTAATTTGGCCTGCCTCTCCCATTGCAACACTAAAATTACATGGCCATGATTATCCACCAAAATAATGTAACTATCCGTGCTCTATCCACCAAAATTACAGGGCCATGATTATAAGATTCAACACTAACAAAATACCAAGCGATCCATAAAAAATGATGTATGTTTATTTCGATTCTTTGCGTTTAGCCAGCAAAATAAGTAATCACAAGCCTCATAAATCAACAAAATTGCAAACAAAAGTTCAGATCATAACTTTCTTCTAAAAAAACCTAAATAATGAACAAAAAAATAGAGGGAAAATAGGGTTTTGAGAGAAGGAATACTCGGTGGTTGCCTATTTTTTTCGAAGGAGCCGCCAAGGGTTTTGGTAGAGTTGGGAGGTGAGAGACGGGGGTGCTGCGTGGAGACGCTGCGGGTGCAGCGCGTGTGCTGGAGGTTTCTTCAGCGAGAGGAGTTGCTAGCGATCGTTCTGGAGAGATTTGGGGGTTTGGAGATAGAGAGGGGGGGGTTTGGCCCGTTTTGGGGGTTTTTAGAGAGAGCGGGGAAATCAAAACAGAAGCGAAATGAAAACAGAAGTGGGGAAATGAAAAAGGAGGCAGGAAATGAAAAAAAAGTAATTTTTTTAACATTTATCCTTCAAAATAAAGTAATTTTTTAGTATATGTTAATAAAAACAATATAAGTAAATAAGTTCCTCAATTAACTTAATGAAATTTAAAATTAATACCTTCAACGGGTGAGGATCCATGTAGAGATAATGGACTAGAAGAAGGTCGTGAGGACATTCCTTCACGTAAAAAAATAAAATTATAAATGTGAAATATGCATATTTATACCACAAACACAATTTATTTAAACAAATTTATATTTATACCTAATGATGAACATGTTTGATTGTGGGAACTTAATTGCTTGTTTTCAAAGAGAGTTTGATTTTGGAATATTTTACCACGATTCTACAATGCTTTGCGATAAAATGTGGCAATAATATGTTTTATTGTATATATATATATATATATATATATATATATATATATATCGTTTGTTTTGACCTACTATCTTTAGCAGGCTTATGTATATATTTTGAGTTGAGGAACGTGATATAAAGTGTCAAGCTTGACTCGTACACGGGACTTGGCTTGTGCAAGTGTTGTTGTTGTCTCGTAACCCGTGTTTATGAATATTCACTATAGTTTCGGAGCGTGACAATTTTCAAATCATCGAATCTGCTAGCATAAAGAGTAAAAAACAAAATTTAAAACTAACATAGAACCCCAAATCCATTAAAAACTTTTTTTTTCTCCAATATATATCATATTCCTAATTAATTAAAAATGGCTATGATAGGTTTTGGTATATCATTAACAATATTAATATGGTTACATGTTCATGACACGTATAACTAAAAATGATCTCCTAGGTATCTCACCATTTTCTCATTATTTTTACTTTTCACAATATTTTCTCTAAACTAATCAAAGTCGTCGCCAAAAAACTCACGAATACTTATCAAATATCAAAGTATATCTATTCCGCTAAAGAATTTAATTTTTGAGTATTAAAGTTTATACTATATATATGATGTGTTTAACAATTCCTAGATGTGTTTCACAATTTACATAATTTGGTGGACTACATTTAAAATATTATAGATTTGAGGTACTAATAGTAAAATAATTCTTAATTTTTTATGGGGCCACTCATTAACAATGGGATAATTAATCACTAATGTTAATTTTTTTACGATGGACACATTAGCATTGATAACGGACCGAATCCGTCGCTAATAAGTATTGGCGACGGGTCAAATCCGTCACCAATATTCATTGGCAACGAATCGAATCCGTCGCCAATAACGAATTTGATCCGTCGCTAATAAGTATTGGCGACAGATTTGATCCGTCGCTAATAAGTATTGGCGACGGATTCGATTCGTCGCTAATGTTTCGTCGCCAATACTTATTAGTGACGGATCTATTTCGTCGCTAATGAGTGTTGGCGACGGACACTATCCGTCACTAACAAGTATTAACGACGGAACATTGGCGACGGATCAGATCCGTCGCTAATATCTATTGGCGACGGCATCGATCTGTCGCCAATGTTCCGTCACCAATACTTATTAGCGACGGAACATTGGCGACGGATTGAATCCGTCGCCAATATTTATTGGTAACGGATCTGATCCGTCGCCAATAAGTATTGGCGACGGATTTTTCCGTCGCCAATGTTTTTCCGTCGCCCAAGAGTATTGGCGACGGAAAATCATTGGCGACGGATTGAAATCCGTCGCCAATACAAACATTGGCGACGGAACAAACCTCGTCTCCAATGTTCCGTCGCCAATGTTTGTATTGGTGACGGATTTGAAATCTGTCGCCAATACCCCGTCGCCAATGCTCAGTTTTCTACTAGTGATTGAAACAATAAACAATTAATTAGTGGCTTATTATTACGGCTTATTATTGGAATGATCTATTAGCATAGTTCTACCAAACAAGTTGCTTTCTTATAGAAAGGATTGAATTGTTCTTTTATAACCACTAAAGTTCGTTAGACTAATATTTTTTGATACGATGAGTACCGTAGCAATTTGAAATTTTAATTTCGGTATCTAACAATCATAGAGGGGAAATCAATTCTTTTTTTGGTCAATGAAATTGAATTTATTCATATAACCATTTGGAATTATAGTACAGCAACATAAAACTCAGAATTTGAGTTATCTACAAAAAGAATACAAGGACTATACACTGTGCATGAATATCAGTCCAGAAAGAGGTGATTTGAGTTATCTACAAAAAGAATACAAGGACTATACACTGTGCATGAATATCAGTCCAGAAAGAGGTGGCCGAGACTTGTAAACCCTATTTCATTGATAATAACCATTCTCTGTCTTCAGCATCAACCTCATTGTTTAGAACTATGGTCAACACATCTATTTTGATCATTTTTATAAGAGGCTCAGCTTCCCTACTTTTCTGATTGAAGATTCTGCAATTTCGTTCAATCCAAATGTTGTATGATAAGAGGCTCAGCTTCCCTACTTTTCTGATTGAAGATTCTGCAATTTCGTTCAATCCAAATGTTGTATATTGAGGAGGTAAGAGCCAATCTTTTTCAATCCAAATGTTGTATATTGAGGAGGTAAGAGCCAATCTTTTTACTTTATGCTTGAAACTTTTACCTTGCAAATTGGTACTGAACCAGTTCAGTAGATGATTCCAATCACAACTTCTCCATCTAAAACAGAGCCAATCCATGATACCATTCCATACATCCTTGGAATAGTTGCAATCAAAAAACAGGTGACTTCTACTTTCAGGTTTGGATCCTGAACATAAACAGCACTGATTAGTTTGAATTATACCTCTCCGCAGCAATTTGTCCTGGGTTAGGAGCCTGTCTTGAGCAGCTAACCATGAGATGAAAGAATGCTTTGGGTAATTGAAACCCCCCCATATAGTGATACACCATGGAATTTTATTTGCAGTGTTTGCAGCAGGGGAAAGAGCATGGTACAGGTCAGAAAGTTTGATTTTTGAGGATCTATAACAGGACCTGATTATATCTTTTAGATTATCCAAACCACCACAGCAAGCAATAGCCTTATCTCTGATTTTTAACAGCTGTTTCCATGTCCAGAAATCACTAACTTTCATTTCCACTTGCCATATATTCCTGATTTTTAGATAATTTCCATGAATCCATTTAATCCATAGGAGCTCTTTGTTTGTGTGTATACCCCATATGATCTTTAGTACTGCTGCCATATTCCAGATTATAGAAGAGAAAAACCCAATCCTCCATATTGTTTACTTGTACAAACTATGTCCCATGAAACCAGAGAAGCCTTGGATGTATGATCATTTTTCCCCCAAAGGAACTTTCTGCTAAGCTCATCTACTTTGTGAAGTACTTTAACTGGTAGAATATAGCTAGAGGTCCAGTATATTTGCATCCCAAGTATCACACTCTTTATCACCTGTAATCTACCCGCATAGGATAGATTTCTGATTTTCAGGCAGTTTTGGAATTGACTTGAGATTTTTGGAATTGACTTGATTTTCAGGCAGTTTTAGAGGGGAAATCAATTCAAATCAGCACAACGGATCAATCACATGATCAGTAGATCACTCAAAATTTGAATTATATTAAATAGTTAGCTATCATCGAGATGAAATCAAATCAAATATCAACTAGATCACGAATGCATGTGGTGTGATTATAGACATATAATAATGGAACTAAATGCTTAATTTTTTATAATTTGCATCCGCTGTTGTCACCCGGATCTAGGCCTCGTGCTATTGCCATTTTTACTAATTTATTTATTTATTTTTACTTTTTTCCTGCTAAAAGAAATGATGGAGAAATTATACATACGCAAAGATTGTAAATTCCAATTGTGGGTATACCAATTTTGTCCCTTATATCAATAATATTCTCATTTTTCTCATTATTAAAGAAATTTAGTTAAGATATATATGTGATAATCTTAACCTAAATGTACAACACTTGTTTGGTTTACGTATATAAATAATAGATCTCCATGTTATATATATACTAAAAATGATATAAGTTCAAAAGTTATAAAAATTAAAAAAAAAATACTCTCATATGAAGTAATAACTAGCTGACTCTTCATCTTTTTCCTTTTGGAGAATTATTTTTTCTCTTTTACGCTCTTTTCTTAGAAACTTGTATCATTTCCTTATTTACAAATTCTGCGAAAATCTTATAAAAGTTCTGCATGCTTATTTTATACATTTCTGTAACTTTAAATATTTTTCCCCCTGAAAGACCTAATTAAGTTCCTTGTATATGATTGTAGACAACCGACAGGACTACTCTCTATTATAAGTTAACGACTTTTGACTGAGTTCATTCAAATTTAAGCAAATTAACATCTTATATGTACATCCTATAGATAAAATGCAATTAAAGCAAGAGACTTGATCTAATGAAAGAAGTACAAACCGGTATTTATTATGTTTCACAATACCCATAAACTTTACAACAATTACATTATCTTGAAAAAAATATGTAAAAAATACTTAAACCGGGAAAAAACCCTACATTTATTATCTAATTTACAACTTAAACAATGTATATTAGTAATTACTGATAATTACTCAACCAAACCGGTTCAGTTCCTAGACCCAAGCCGGTTCACAAGAGCCAGAGCATTGCTAGTGATCTGAGTCAACTGCACCACCTTCTTCCTCGTAGCCGTATGCTCCCTGCTTCTAGTACCAGCAGCATCAGCAACATCCTCCTGCATAAAATTCAGCAGACACATCGTCTGATCTGTAAGCGCAGCGCTGAGCCACGTCTGCACGTTGCTCAACCTCGTGGCGAACGACGGGCTCCTCACCCGACCCAGATACCGGAGCTGACGCATCGACCTCCGCAGCATCTCAGAACTGTCAGTCATCGTGTTCATGCAATCTTTAAACGGTGTCGACGCTTGGGCATGTGTTGTCGAGCTGAGACCGGTTGTGGAGGAGAGATGGGCGACGTAGGCGGAGGTTTCGGTTGCGTGCTTGACGCTTATGGCGAGTG
>NC_033801.1:6172875-6183989 GCF_001876935.1 Asparagus officinalis | reverse complement strand
AGAGAAAGAAGAGGAGGGGGAGAAGGAGGAGGAGGAGGAGGGAGAAGATGGGAAATTTCATGGTTGATGTTTTGTGTGTTAATTTGTATGAATCTTTTGTTGTTTGTTTGCTTTTGTGTTTGCGATGAGATGTGGTGGGGATGAAGGGTTTATATAGGGAAATAAAGGGATATTTTGGTTGCACGTAATGCGGGCTATGGTCACATGCATGCAAGTGGGTCACCTTACTTAACTACCAAGTGGGACTTCAAGGATTTAAGCATAACATTAAAAAGTTATTGATTATTTGATTATATCTAGATTAACGATGAACAAAGTTACGTTCATGTTTTTTTTTTTTTTTTTTTGGTAAATGAAAATTTTATTCATCACCAATATGTAAAAAGTATTTACATCAAGAATCTCCTCACATATAAGAGATAACAAAAAGTAGCTAGAGCTTAAAAAAATAGCTCAGCAAAGCTTCTCAATGAAATAACCTCAAAAAACATGCACAGATTGTAAAAACGTGCACAACCAGGCTTGTGCACAGATTGCAGGTAAGAAACTGGAGCAGCAAATCACAGCTTGTACTCCTTATTTCCATCTCAGATGAAAGCCCTCCACATCAAACAAATCCTCTACAAAGATAGGATCCTTTTCCACCGCATGTCATAGCGTCAACACCAGATCCTTATGCTCATTTAGAAAATTGCTATTAAGGATGATGGACAGGATATCCATTTTGATTTCCCTAATCAATCGATCAACACCCTTGCAAACTTTTGTGAAGATTCTTGTATTTCTTTCCCTCCAAATACTGTAAACAGTTGCTGCCAAAGCCATTCCCTTGATTTTATTTTTGAAGCCACTTCCTCTCAACCTGATATTATACCAGTTCAGGAGCAAATTCCAGTCACAGGATCTCTAGTTGAGCTTTAGCCAATCCATAATACCATTCCAAATTTCACTTGAGAAGCAACAGGCAAAGAACAAGTGATTTCTAGATTCAATGGCATCTACAGAGCACAGGATGCAAGTTACGTTCATGTTGCTATATCAAAAATTCAAAGTTGTAGTCTCTAGCATTATGAGTAACAATCTTATACACTAAAGGGTGTTGTGGGCAAACCCTAAAAAATTAGGTCATGACTGAAACTGGCCCATTTTTGGGTATGCATTTGATTGGAAAAAATCAGGTTAGTTTTCACCTAGTTCTTTTTAGGCCAAAAAGAGTGCCATAAATTAAAACGAGTTTAGTGTTGGAACAGGAGAGTGGTGGTCCAACAGTAAACTGGCTTAGAGTAGACTTAGGTCAATAGTGAACCTGGCCCAGTTTTCGGTAATTGCCAAACATACCCTAACATTCACACAATTTGAGCGTTAATTCATGAGCAGATATCTAGATGTAACAGTACTTTTTTACTTCAAAATTTTCACTGGTGGATTTCGAACTTGGGTGTGACACCATGTTAAATGTCCATTCTACAGTAACAAAACTTGAAAGTTGTGATGAGATTTGGGTTTTAATTTATACACTAATAAATAGATAAGTATATCCTTCTTGAATTATGATTTGTGCTAATTGGTATGTCCATTGATGCAAAAAGAGCACCAACTTAGCTGGTGGTGCACGTTTTAGCATCAACAAGGTTTACCTGTTGGTGCAAGCGGTAGCACCGACGACACACCCGTTGGTGCAAAAAGAGCACAAACTTAGCAAGTGGTCACATTTTAGCACCAATGGGTTTACACGTTGGTGCAAGTAGTAGCACCATCCGTTAGCTCTGTTAATGTTGATACTTGCACAAATTGTTCTAACCGTTAGTACTAGTTTTTTTTTTGTTTTTAAAAAATTGAATTAAATATTTAATTGCACCAACGGCTACAACAACATTGTGCATGTTTTCCAACCGTCGAGGCTGACTCAGGCCTAACGTGATTTGCACTAACTGATATTTTTTGCCTCAATGGTTACAACTGTTTGGGTCATGATCAACACCAAAAGTTCCAACCGTTTAGGTCATGATCAACACCAACCATTAGGGTAGGCCTTCTATGTAGTAGTGAGACTAGGGTAATCTACTTGGACCAAATTGACTCAAAAGGACTAATCTTTATTATGTCATAAGTCCAAACATATTTAATCATCTTTCTAGCTTACTCTTTATCTGATGTGGGGCTAAACTCCACTATATGCCTTTTTCTAAACCGGACCCCCACATAAGTGAATGGATGAGAAATAATTTCTTTAATAATCTCCAACTTGGCTCAGATTTAGTTGAGTCCAACCAGAGCCTAGAACACAAGGATTGGGTAATGGAGATGGTGTCTCAACTGCTTTACAGACAAACAGAGTCACACTGGCCGCAAGTGTGATAGTATATGCACTCAATGGAGCCCGAACCATGCCGGACAAAGTTACACCAGAGAAAGATATAATGTAAAGCCACGTGCATTGCTCCACCTTGAACTCTAACTCATGCAACATAATTTCAAAGTAACCAGAGCATCCAACAAAGGACCATCGAACCATAGGGTCTATACCATATGTAAGAATTACTTACAGAAAATACAGAGCACACAAATGAAATAAATATAAGATAACTTTATCTATGTTGTTTAGTGTTGTTGCTTCCGTAACTAAAGAAAATATTTACATGACCAGTTCAATAAGTAAAACCCGTAGTTGTTATATCCACCCAAATTGAATACTATTACGTATAGATCAGATAAGAAGAAATATATACAATTATTTTTTTAAACTAAAAAACATGATAATAGTCTGATTTAACCGAAACAAAAGAACCTAGGGGAAATTACGTAGTGAGAACGAGCTGATAAGGAGCGGACCTTGTCGTCACCTACCAAGCCGTCAAACCAAGTAACATCCACCAAGACAAGGATAGAAAACAGACATACATACAGAGTCTGATATTGCAAAATCATAACAAAAAAACAGTACATGCCCAAAGAAAACAAACAAAAACTGAGGCCACAAGTATACAATGGCCAAAAGAAATATATACAATTATATAAAATGGATATATGAAAAACATATATAATATAAAAATACACTGACATTATGATATAAAAGATGTTTAAATTAAATATTTTAAGTTTCTTAAATGAGAATCTATAAATATACTTGACATTCTAGAAATCAAGCTAAGGTACTACGCTCTAGATCATCAAAATTGTCCTCAAAACCATTAATTAATCTGAAGGCCAAAATAATTGTAACTGTCTAATTGATACATATATTCAGATATTCGGATAAAGGTCTGTATATTTTACTTATACATATCCATATATGTACTCATAATGTACCAAATGTAGACATTTAACATCCATATTTGCATCCGCATTTATGCATAGCAAGAATCTCTCTATTCTTTACTCGTAGTTGAGAAGATCGGAATCCGGACTCTTGAAGTGACTGACTTCTTTGGTTAATGTTAACGTGATTGAGTTAAATTACTTGTCTGTTAATTTGTCGGGGATATATGCATACATATAGTTTGGTTAATACTTAAAGTTACCTCGTTGGTCGGTTCGTTGGTCAACGGCAGTAGCTCTTAGAAGAGGGCAAATATGCATGGAGCTTGTCTACACAACTCAAGCTAATATTCAATAAATAAAGTCATTTAATTAGAATAACTAGTTTGGTTTACTTGTAGGCATCATAACTGGCGTATCCGAAAGATCTAGCCTAACTAATAGGATTTTTCTTAGAAACCATTTTTAAAAGAAGCTTATATTGTACCTTTAGATACCCAAATCTGCTTAACTATTTTAACAATATATTGTTTGCGTCGAAAGTTAGTTTATTCATGGAACTCATTACAACTTCAGTCGTTTACAACAAGTTCAAAAGAGTTAGTCTTTTTATAAGACTTTTCTTACACGAATAAAAAAAATAAAAATACAACTCTCTTCAAACACACGCAGAGGACGTTTATCACCCGCTGTTTGCGTGAGATCTTTGCCTGTGCCGGGGTTTATCCGTGGACCACCATGGATTAGATCCTGATGATCGGAATAAAAGATCAATGCTCTTGCTTCACAAAGGAAACAATAGCAGAAGTAAATAATCTCAACAAAGTGAGATTACTACTCTTCTCGAGATCAAAACAAAGTCTGATCTCAAGGAATGATGAAACAGGTCTCAGATCCTTCGAATAGCTCCCTCTTTATGCTAGAGTTCGCCAAGATTTGCTAGCCCTCCTTTGAAATTCGTGGTTCACTCCCCAATTTGATAGCATCTCGCGTCTAATTTCAGATCCCCCATGTATAGGGCACTAGGCTTGTATTTATAGGCTTCTGTTAAAGTGTTTTTGGATAAGAACAAGTGATTTGGCCTCATCTTCAGTTAATAAAGGCCTAACCACATTTACGGATGATTTCTAAGTAGTTGGGAGGCTCCAGAACTAACAAATCCTGAGAAAATATTAAAATACGCGTAATTGGTTTTTTTAGGCGCGAGCCACCCTATGGTGGCTCGGCACTGTGCAAGCCACCCTAGGGTGGCTCAGCCTTGGCCGAGCCACCTGACCTTGGCCAAGCCATTTTGATAAGACTCGGCTACTAGGGGATTCTCCAAACTTTTCGGTTTGGTCTTGTTCCGCCGTTTTGCGCATTTCGTCATTTCGTTGACTCGTACGCTTTGTTGACTTACTTCGTGCATTCGTTAGCTCTTTTACGACACCTGATAATCTCGTTTAACTCAGGTGATGACGTTTATCATCCTTGCTTCATCTCGAAGTGACTAGCATGAGCGAGAGTCACATCGAGGTAACTAGCATTAGTGCGGGTCAAGTCGAGGTGGCTAGGTCTTTCTGATTTCCCGATTTTGGTCTTGTTCAGTTATTTTGCGCACGTTTCGACATTTCTTTTTATGCTTTGCCGACCCGCTTTGCTTCTCTACGTATTGGATAATCCTCTTTTGACTCGGATAATGACGTTCATCACATTCTCTTTATTTTGAATAGTGTGCGGAAATCTATAGGTAATTTTTAATGCCTACAGATATCCCCTCTAAAGTATTTTAGTCTCATTCTTTTATAGAGGAGCCTAGAATACTTTGGAAATGATACACCCAACCTTCAATTCATCGACTTCTTAGCTTTTAGTCTATTTAATATTTTGTCGAATAGCTAAAATTCTTCCGGTGTTGCGTTTATCGTCTGACCGTTGTTGAAATCTTAAACTGAGACTGGCGTGTTGATATCTGAATTAGCTCATGTTATTGAATCAACGTTGAACCGATCATCTTCATCAGGAGTTTATATATGAATCGCGATTGAGCTCCCCGAGGTTAATTTGGAATTGAGAATTATCCTGAGCCATATTTTGGTGAAATTATCGATGCGTTGACCGGCATCGACCTTCATTGTAACGTGTTGACCGACGTTTGACCTTCATTGTAATGCGTTGACCGGCGTTGATCTTCATTACAATGCGTTGACCGACGGTGACTTACGTTGTAATGAGTTAACTAGCGTGAACATAATTTATACTCATATGTTAACTAGAGTCTACATAGTTTAAGCTCGATCGGCATTGTAACGCATGGCAGGCCCAAGTGTAGAGGTTGCAGGACCAACCGTTAATGCTGGTTCATCTGTAGGTATGGATCTTACCCTTACGTCCCACTAGTTATTTGCTTAACCGCAGGGGAGTTTTGGTTGTAGGACCAGCTATTAAAACTGATACAACTACCATTGCGAATGTGTCCAAGTTCCTTCGTGGAAACATTGGCTGGAATTGATGTTCTCCCGAGTGTTCAAATCACGAGACCGACTGGTAAAGTTGGTGCGTCAGTGACTTTTGTACCTTATTACGATTACTCATTCTATTTAGAATAAATAACCATAATACTTATAGGATTTTTGACAAAACACAGTGGCTCGGCCGAGTCAGTTTGCTCAGTGACCTTTACCGACTACCGTTTGAGTCAGGCTAGCATGTAGATTATTTAAATCCGTTCTGCATGTGACGTTGTGCTAAAAGAATGAACTCTCTTAGACTTGATGCTACGATATCGAATACGTAGACTTTACCATTCTCACGGGAATAGGCTATCCGATAATGTGCATAGGATTTTTGGTAAACCCTCAACCGTCAATAGATTTGGTGAGCCTTTACCAATCATCATTTGAATCGGGCTAGCATGTGAATTTTTTAAACTCGTTTCACATATAACGTTGTGCTAAAAGAATGAATTCTCATAGACTTGGTGCATAGGCTTTGTCAAATTTACAGAAGTAGACTAACTGACAGCGCGTGTTAGGCGTGACTTATCTCTACTTAGGGTTCGAGCTAAAATTTCTCATACGTGTAATGCATGCATTATGTCGTTATTAATAACGGCATGCTACGATATTGAATACGTGGAATTTTATCCTTTTTACGGTAAAAGACTAACATGCAACGCGAGTTAGGTGTAGGCTTACCTCTACCTATGGTTCTAGATAAAATTTCCCATGCGTGAAAGTCATGGATTATGGTGTTATTAATAACGGCCTACCTTGATGTTGAATACATGGGCTTTTATCCTGTTTACGGTAAAGGACTAACCAGCAATGTGTGTTAGGCGTAGATTTATCTCTACTTAGGATTTGAGATAAAATTCCTCATGCGTGTAAGACATAGATTATGGTGTTATTAATAACAATCTATCACGATGTTGAATATCTGGGCTTTTGCCTTGTTTACGGTAAAAGACTAAGCGGCAACACGTGTTAAGCGTAGACTTATCTTTACTTAGGATTCGAGATAAATTCCCTATGCGTGTAGACATTGATTTTTGTCTCTACGATGTTGACTATATAGACTTGGTCATTTTCACGGGAACAGACCACCCGACAGTATGTGTTAGATACAGACTTATCTCTATTTAGAGATCGAGATAAAATCACCCATGCGCGTAAGGCATAGATTTTGGTATTGTTGAAAGATTATGCCTTCTCTTGGGGTAAAGACGAACCCAATACCGGAGAGGAAGAATTTTATATTCTATCTCCTTACCTTATTTTAGGGTAAAGACGAATCCGATACCGGAGAGGAAGAATTTTATATTTTATCTCTTGCTGTAAAAGAAACTCAAAGTGGGATCTCTACTTTGAGAATCTGGAAGGTGAAACTAAGAGTGGGATCTCCATTCCGAGAATCAAAAAGATCCAGATAACCCTAAGTTTTATAGGATTGGTTACCTAATCTGAAAATGAATTTCTCGTTTATCGAGATGGAATTTGACTTTAGCCCTAAGTTTTATAGGTTTGACCGGGAAGCTTTTTGTTTATCGAAAAAGAATTCTGATTGTGGTCCTAACCGTTTGATTGTTTGACCAGGTGGGGTTATTAAGATGACCCTAACTTTTATAGGTTTGGTCGTTTAACTTGGACGGAGGCCTTCCGTTTATCAAAAAGGAAGTCCATTTTGTGAAAGTGGACCTCTCATTCATGGAAGGAATTGAGAGGGGATTTTGGTTTTGGTCCTAACTATAGGAAGATTTGACCAAATGAGTAGTGGGAGTGGAGTACAAATAATAGTGAGAATGTTGACTTATACAAATCACTCGGTGGGAGTTTTTAGCGTCAAGTGATAGGGACTTAACATGAAAGGGGTTTGTTAATTACCATGGATCAGCAACTTGAACTTTTGAGTATTGTGTTGGGACTTTAACATTAGGAGTGTTAAGTGCAAAAACACAGTGGGAGTTTGGATGGACTCAGCTAAAAGAATTTTGATGGACCCACTATAAGTTAATTTGATCAGTGAGGGACTTTGTGGTGGAGGACTGTGAATCATCAAGCACTTCATAGTTACATCGTGAGAATTTCGTGAGGGAAGATTGACCGAATGAGGTCATTAAATCTCATCTCAACGAAAGAGTGCTCGAAAAAAATCACAGTAGGAGGGTTTTAATCGTCTTGAAAATGATTAAATAGCCGTAATGGGAGGTTCTTAACCACTTTTTTTACTAAGAATGAATCATTCAGATGATTGTTCTTCATCCTGAATAATGAGCTGATCTTGGGTTATCCTTAAGAATACCTTACACAGTATTCTCCAGGAACTTCCCGTTAAATAGGTTATCCCGAACGTACTAGGGATAGTACTTTTTCAAGAATTTTCTATTTATTAGCATCATGAGCTTGTCACTGTCTTGGGTGATTAAGCGATATGCGTCGTTTGAGTAGACTGTCTTTACCACGAACGGTCCTTCCCATTTGGGCTGGAATTTGCCCTTTTTCTTGGAATTGAGAATCATCGGCCGCTGGACGGTGAGAACCAAGTCCCCTTCCTTGAAGTTTCATTGTCGGACTCTTTTATCAAATACCGACAAGATTCTGGCCTGGTAAAACTCAGTTTGCTGTTGAGCTTCCAAATACTTTTCATCTAACATCTCAAGTTCTTCGAGACGTTTCTGATGTTGTTCCTCCGTCGTCATCCCCATTACGAGAATGATGTGAAGGGCTGGAATTTGGATTTCCAGGGGAAGGATGGCTTCACACCCGTATACTAGATAATACAGAGTTGCTTCGGTAGGCATATGGACTGGTGGTGCGATATTCAGAGAGCTTCACCGAGTTTGTCGTCCTAGTCTCGTTTATTAGTCCTCATGAACTTTGACAGAATCTTAATAATGGTTTTGTTAAAAACTTTAGCTAATCCGTTCGCCATGGGATTGTATACCGTCGACAAGACGTCTAGAATTCTGAACTTTCCATAGAATTTGATGAAGACATTGCTGACAAACTGAGGGCCGTTGTCGTGCACGATTCGCTATGGAACACCGTATCGGTAGATGATGTGGTGTTTGATAAACTTGACGGCGTCGCTTGTTTTCACTTCTTTGAGTGGAATCACTTCAGCCCACTTTGAGAAGTAGTCCATGATTGCCAAAATAAAATGGTCACCTTTAGATAACGGGGGAAAAATAGGACCAACAATGTCCATTCTCCATGTCTCGAATGGTCATGAAGTGGTCGAAGGGTGCAAATGCTCCGAGGGTTGGTGCATGTAATTTGCATGTGCTTGACATGCGTGGCACTGTTGGGCGTAATCAACTACGTCCTTGACTATGATTGGCCAATAATATCCTATTCTTCTGAATCAATCACAGAGTTTGGGACCGGGTTGGTATGCACTACAGGTCCTGTCGTGCGCTTCTTTGAGAGCCTCCTTCGTCTCTTTGGTTGAAAGGCATCAGAGTAACAGACCGTTATATGCGTGATGATATAGCATATAGATCGGCGTGTTATAATAGAATCCCGGCGCTCTTCGTCGGACCGAGTCTTTTTCTTTTATATCTTCCGGCAAAATACCGTGCAAGACATAGTTGATAATGGGAAATCACCAATCTCGAAGCTCGAGTTCAATTCTAGCTGAGTGCGCCTCCTTGATGTCCAAGGTGCAGTATGGTATGAAGAGTTGGTGAGTTCTCATAGTGACCCATTGTTTTGTGTCGAGAGGCTGTGCTAGATATACCGCTAATGCCGAGTGCATCTGTGTATGCATTTTGGAGACGTGAAATGTACTCGATAAAGAATTCTTCAAACAAGTCTGCTATCTCGATGGTCGCCTTATGGTACGGTATCAGGTCTTGATTTCTGACTTCGTACTCTCTATGAATTTGGTTGACTATGAGTTGAGAATCACCAAAAGCTTCGAGATACTCGATGTTTTCAGCGAAAGTCGTTTCCATTGCAGATTCCATTAAACTTCGATTGCTTACAGAATGTTACAATGAAAAATAAACAAAATTACAACTTTCGAGAAAATAACACAGAAGTCGTTTATCAACTACTGTTTTTGTGGGACTTTGCCTGTGCCGTGAGTGCTTTGGCTCGTTGACCACCGATTCAAAGATCGTGAAGGTGCTTAGGGATCTCTCCTTCGTTTATCGAAGTAAAGATTTGAAAACGAATATCTTATCGATGTAAGATGTCCGTTCTTCCAAAGATCAAGTCTGAGCTTAGATCTCTAGGAATCACCGAATGATGCTTGTCAAAGGGTGAAAGTTCTCTCTCTTCTTCAAAATTACTGAAAGCTCTAGCCTCCTCTGCTCCAAAATGCTCTCTGTCCTTTATCTCGTTTGTAGGGAGGTATTTATAGGGGTCTCAGTGCACCACAGTTGAAACAGGGGCGAAATAACCGACCAAGTATTTTCTCTTTGGCCGCTGCAGTCTACACTGCCGTGGCTATTGGCGCGGCAGTATAGGCTGCCGCGGCCAAAGGGACGGTTATCAGCACGTTCCATCGTGCTTAAAACCGTTCTCCCACGACCTTTAACCACTTTTTTCGTGGTTTAACTGCTTGTCCACGTCAGCACACGTTTTATTTCTGATATGCTACCACGTAGGCCTCAAAAAATCATCATATAACTGCCTTGTAACCGCCACAGCACTCCTTTAACATAGCCGCGGCATCCTAGGTTGCAGCGCCTAAGCCGCGACACAACAGGCTGACGCGCCTTAGCCGCGGCACTATGTGCTGTCGCGCCTTAGCCGCGATGCTATGTGCTGTCGCGCCTTAGCCGCGACGCCATGTGCTACCGCGCCATCTTGTGTTGCCTGATGACGTGTAAATTGTTCTCCCATATTGTTTTGAATGGTATTTGGATGCCTGCAAGCATTTTTCGACGCCTACAGATACCCCCTCCAAAGTATCTCAGACTCATCATTTTTTTTTAGAGAGGAGTCTGGGACACTTTGGATATGATAAGCTTTCCTTGTAATTTCTCCAGTGCTTTGTTGAAGAAGTTGCGTAGAATGATCTGTGAATGGCTTCAATCCTTGACTTCTTTATCTTTTAGTCTACTCAGTGCTTCGTAGAATAGCTAAAATTCCTCCGGTACTGCGTTTATCGTGTGGCCGTTGTCGAAGTCTTGAATCAGAACTGTTGTTGAAAAATGGAGAAATAGTTTATACTTATATGCTCTATTGGAGTGTTCGGGAAACAGTTTAACCTCATATACCCGTTGGGAGGTTCAAGGAGATGCAGTTTATACTCATATACTCATCGGAGTGTTCAAGTATGTATTCCAAATACAGCAGGACACGTATGTGTTCAAATACCCCAGGGATCGTCGTGTATGCTGAATGCTCTTGCACAGCAGTGTGGACTAT
>NC_033801.1:6116347-6171875 GCF_001876935.1 Asparagus officinalis | reverse complement strand
ACATGAACAGTTGTTCGTATCTAAGACAAACAATTGTTATCAATAAACACAGGAACTTTTCCATGTGTTTAATAAGGAGAGTTCAACAATGGACACAAGAACTTCTCTTGTCATCCAAGATCAAAGAGATGAACAGTCTTTGGTTAAGAAGCATACAAGTTCTTCTCAAGATTGAGGAGACGAATTTTATTCGTCATCATCAACCAGAATTCGTCTTCAGAATGTCAAGAAAACCCATTGACGGCGTCGACGTCGGCTTGGAAGAAGACCCAAAAACCTCCTCTGGCGGCGGGGTCGGGTGCACCGTCTTGTCGTCATCACTTGAGCGAGATCTCTTGGGGGCCATGGCTGGAAGATAAAACGAAACTGCTGAACAGTTTTTAGAAATAACGAGAAGAAACTCGTTTGGGAGTTCAAGAAAGAAGCTTAAACGTTAAAGCCTCTTGACATGACTAATCAACCCAATTTATAAATAATTTATGACGGTGCAGAGTCCCAAGACTCCCGCTTAAAGGAGATCTCTTCGTCATCATTACAGCCGTTTGGGCTTCTGATAAGACGCAAGACAAAGCCTTGCGTTTGGAAAACGTATAGTGGAAGCCAAACGCAATAGTCTGGAGGTGCGTCCAAGTACACAATATCCACAGTTCAATTCGAAGGCCCCAAACGCAGGGGGTAATCCTGTTCCTCTGAACCCCTACAGCTGCAATTGGGATTCTGTTACACGATAATAGAGCGATAAGTCCTCAAAGTTGCCCTGAACGCAACACTTCTACCTTATCGACTCTCGTCAATAGAGCGATAAGTCCTCAAAGTTGCCCTGAACGCAACACTTCTACCTTATCGACTCTCGTCAATAGAGCGATAAGTCCTCAAAGTTGCCCTGAACGCAACACTTCTACCTTATCGACTCTCGTCAATAGAGCGATAAGTCCTCAAAGTTGCCCTGAACGCAACACTTCTACCTTATCGACTCTCGTCAATAGAGCGATAAGTCCTCAAAGTTGCCCTGAACGCAACACTTCTACCTTATCGACTCTCGTCAATAGAGCGATAAGTCCTCAAAGTTGCCCTGAACGCAACACTTCTACCTTATCGACTCTCGTCAATAGAGCGATAAGTCCTCAAAGTTGCCCTGAACGCAACACTTCTACCTTATCGACTCTCGTCAATAGAGCGATAAGTCCTCAAAGTTGCCCTGAACGCAACACTTCTACCTTATCGACTCTCGTCAATAGAGCGATAAGTCCTCAAAGTTGCCCTGAACGCAACACTTCTACCTTATCGACTCTCGTCAATAGAGCGATAAGTCCTCAAAGTTGCCCTGAACGCAACACTTCTACCTTATCGACTCTCGTCAATAGAGCGATAAGTCCTCAAAGTTGCCCTGAACGCAACACTTCTACCTTATCGACTCTCGTCAATAGAGCGATAAGTCCTCAAAGTTGCCCTGAACGCAACACTTCTACCTTATCGACTCTCGTCAATAGAGCGATAAGTCCTCAAAGTTGCCCTGAACGCAACACTTCTACCTTATCGACTCTCGTCAATAGAGCGATAAGTCCTCAAAGTTGCCCTGAACGCAACACTTCTACCTTATCGACTCTCGTCAATAGAGCGATAAGTCCTCAAAGTTGCCCTGAACGCAACACTTCTACCTTATCGACTCTCGTCAATAGAGCGATAAGTCCTCAAAGTTGCCCTGAACGCAACACTTCTACCTTATCGACTCTCGTCAATAGAGCGATAAGTCCTCAAAGTTGCCCTGAACGCAACACTTCTACCTTATCGACTCTCGTCAATAGAGCGATAAGTCCTCAAAGTTGCCCTGAACGCAACACTTCTACCTTATCGACTCTCGTCAATAGAGCGATAAGTCCTCAAAGTTGCCCTGAACGCAACACTTCTACCTTATCGACTCTCGTCAATAGAGCGATAAGTCCTCAAAGTTGCCCTGAACGCAACACTTCTACCTTATCGACTCTCGTCAATAGAGCGATAAGTCCTCAAAGTTGCCCTGAACGCAACACTTCTACCTTATCGACTCTCGTCAATAGAGCGATAAGTCCTCAAAGTTGCCCTGAACGCAACACTTCTACCTTATCGACTCTCGTCAATAGAGCGATAAGTCCTCAAAGTTGCCCTGAACGCAACACTTCTACCTTATCGACTCTCGTCAATAGAGCGATAAGTCCTCAAAGTTGCCCTGAACGCAACACTTCTACCTTATCGACTCTCGTCAATAGAGCGATAAGTCCTCAAAGTTGCCCTGAACGCAACACTTCTACCTTATCGACTCTCGTCAATAGAGCGATAAGTCCTCAAAGTTGCCCTGAACGCAACACTTCTACCTTATCGACTCTCGTCAATAGAGCGATAAGTCCTCAAAGTTGCCCTGAACGCAACACTTCTACCTTATCGACTCTCGTCAATAGAGCGATAAGTCCTCAAAGTTGCCCTGAACGCAACACTTCTACCTTATCGACTCTCGTCAATAGAGCGATAAGTCCTCAAAGTTGCCCTGAACGCAACACTTCTACCTTATCGACTCTCGTCAATAGAGCGATAAGTCCTCAAAGTTGCCCTGAACGCAACACTTCTACCTTATCGACTCTCGTCAATAGAGCGATAAGTCCTCAAAGTTGCCCTGAACGCAACACTTCTACCTTATCGACTCTCGTCAATAGAGCGATAAGTCCTCAAAGTTGCCCTGAACGCAACACTTCTACCTTATCGACTCTCGTCAATAGAGCGATAAGTCCTCAAAGTTGCCCTGAACGCAACACTTCTACCTTATCGACTCTCGTCAATAGAGCGATAAGTCCTCAAAGTTGCCCTGAACGCAACACTTCTACCTTATCGACTCTCGTCAATAGAGCGATAAGTCCTCAAAGTTGCCCTGAACGCAACACTTCTACCTTATCGACTCTCGTCAATAGAGCGATAAGTCCTCAAAGTTGCCCTGAACGCAACACTTCTACCTTATCGACTCTCGTCAATAGAGCGATAAGTCCTCAAAGTTGCCCTGAACGCAACACTTCTACCTTATCGACTCTCGTCAATAGAGCGATAAGTCCTCAAAGTTGCCCTGAACGCAACACTTCTACCTTATCGACTCTCGTCAATAGAGCGATAAGTCCTCAAAGTTGCCCTGAACGCAACACTTCTACCTTATCGACTCTCGTCAATAGAGCGATAAGTCCTCAAAGTTGCCCTGAACGCAACACTTCTACCTTATCGACTCTCGTCAATAGAGCGATAAGTCCTCAAAGTTGCCCTGAACGCAACACTTCTACCTTATCGACTCTCGTCAATAGAGCGATAAGTCCTCAAAGTTGCCCTGAACGCAACACTTCTACCTTATCGACTCTCGTCAATAGAGCGATAAGTCCTCAAAGTTGCCCTGAACGCAACACTTCTACCTTATCGACTCTCGTCAATAGAGCGATAAGTCCTCAAAGTTGCCCTGAACGCAACACTTCTACCTTATCGACTCTCGTCAATAGAGCGATAAGTCCTCAAAGTTGCCCTGAACGCAACACTTCTACCTTATCGACTCTCGTCAATAGAGCGATAAGTCCTCAAAGTTGCCCTGAACGCAACACTTCTACCTTATCGACTCTCGTCAATAGAGCGATAAGTCCTCAAAGTTGCCCTGAACGCAACACTTCTACCTTATCGACTCTCGTCAATAGAGCGATAAGTCCTCAAAGTTGCCCTGAACGCAACACTTCTACCTTATCGACTCTCGTCAATAGAGCGATAAGTCCTCAAAGTTGCCCTGAACGCAACACTTCTACCTTATCGACTCTCGTCAATAGAGCGATAAGTCCTCAAAGTTGCCCTGAACGCAACACTTCTACCTTATCGACTCTCGTCAATAGAGCGATAAGTCCTCAAAGTTGCCCTGAACGCAACACTTCTACCTTATCGACTCTCGTCAATAGAGCGATAAGTCCTCAAAGTTGCCCTGAACGCAACACTTCTACCTTATCGACTCTCGTCAATAGAGCGATAAGTCCTCAAAGTTGCCCTGAACGCAACACTTCTACCTTATCGACTCTCGTCAATAGAGCGATAAGTCCTCAAAGTTGCCCTGAACGCAACACTTCTACCTTATCGACTCTCGTCAATAGAGCGATAAGTCCTCAAAGTTGCCCTGAACGCAACACTTCTACCTTATCGACTCTCGTCAATAGAGCGATAAGTCCTCAAAGTTGCCCTGAACGCAACACTTCTACCTTATCGACTCTCGTCAATAGAGCGATAAGTCCTCAAAGTTGCCCTGAACGCAACACTTCTACCTTATCGACTCTCGTCAATAGAGCGATAAGTCCTCAAAGTTGCCCTGAACGCAACACTTCTACCTTATCGACTCTCGTCAATAGAGCGATAAGTCCTCAAAGTTGCCCTGAACGCAACACTTCTACCTTATCGACTCTCGTCAATAGAGCGATAAGTCCTCAAAGTTGCCCTGAACGCAACACTTCTACCTTATCGACTCTCGTCAATAGAGCGATAAGTCCTCAAAGTTGCCCTGAACGCAACACTTCTACCTTATCGACTCTCGTCAATAGAGCGATAAGTCCTCAAAGTTGCCCTGAACGCAACACTTCTACCTTATCGACTCTCGTCAATAGAGCGATAAGTCCTCAAAGTTGCCCTGAACGCAACACTTCTACCTTATCGACTCTCGTCAATAGAGCGATAAGTCCTCAAAGTTGCCCTGAACGCAACACTTCTACCTTATCGACTCTCGTCAATAGAGCGATAAGTCCTCAAAGTTGCCCTGAACGCAACACTTCTACCTTATCGACTCTCGTCAATAGAGCGATAAGTCCTCAAAGTTGCCCTGAACGCAACACTTCTACCTTATCGACTCTCGTCAATAGAGCGATAAGTCCTCAAAGTTGCCCTGAACGCAACACTTCTACCTTATCGACTCTCGTCAATAGAGCGATAAGTCCTCAAAGTTGCCCTGAACGCAACACTTCTACCTTATCGACTCTCGTCAATAGAGCGATAAGTCCTCAAAGTTGCCCTGAACGCAACACTTCTACCTTATCGACTCTCGTCAATAGAGCGATAAGTCCTCAAAGTTGCCCTGAACGCAACACTTCTACCTTATCGACTCTCGTCAATAGAGCGATAAGTCCTCAAAGTTGCCCTGAACGCAACACTTCTACCTTATCGACTCTCGTCAATAGAGCGATAAGTCCTCAAAGTTGCCCTGAACGCAACACTTCTACCTTATCGACTCTCGTCAATAGAGCGATAAGTCCTCAAAGTTGCCCTGAACGCAACACTTCTACCTTATCGACTCTCGTCAATAGAGCGATAAGTCCTCAAAGTTGCCCTGAACGCAACACTTCTACCTTATCGACTCTCGTCAATAGAGCGATAAGTCCTCAAAGTTGCCCTGAACGCAACACTTCTACCTTATCGACTCTCGTCAATAGAGCGATAAGTCCTCAAAGTTGCCCTGAACGCAACACTTCTACCTTATCGACTCTCGTCAATAGAGCGATAAGTCCTCAAAGTTGCCCTGAACGCAACACTTCTACCTTATCGACTCTCGTCAATAGAGCGATAAGTCCTCAAAGTTGCCCTGAACGCAACACTTCTACCTTATCGACTCTCGTCAATAGAGCGATAAGTCCTCAAAGTTGCCCTGAACGCAACACTTCTACCTTATCGACTCTCGTCAATAGAGCGATAAGTCCTCAAAGTTGCCCTGAACGCAACACTTCTACCTTATCGACTCTCGTCAATAGAGCGATAAGTCCTCAAAGTTGCCCTGAACGCAACACTTCTACCTTATCGACTCTCGTCAATAGAGCGATAAGTCCTCAAAGTTGCCCTGAACGCAACACTTCTACCTTATCGACTCTCGTCAATAGAGCGATAAGTCCTCAAAGTTGCCCTGAACGCAACACTTCTACCTTATCGACTCTCGTCAATAGAGCGATAAGTCCTCAAAGTTGCCCTGAACGCAACACTTCTACCTTATCGACTCTCGTCAATAGAGCGATAAGTCCTCAAAGTTGCCCTGAACGCAACACTTCTACCTTATCGACTCTCGTCAATAGAGCGATAAGTCCTCAAAGTTGCCCTGAACGCAACACTTCTACCTTATCGACTCTCGTCAATAGAGCGATAAGTCCTCAAAGTTGCCCTGAACGCAACACTTCTACCTTATCGACTCTCGTCAATAGAGCGATAAGTCCTCAAAGTTGCCCTGAACGCAACACTTCTACCTTATCGACTCTCGTCAATAGAGCGATAAGTCCTCAAAGTTGCCCTGAACGCAACACTTCTACCTTATCGACTCTCGTCAATAGAGCGATAAGTCCTCAAAGTTGCCCTGAACGCAACACTTCTACCTTATCGACTCTCGTCAATAGAGCGATAAGTCCTCAAAGTTGCCCTGAACGCAACACTTCTACCTTATCGACTCTCGTCAATAGAGCGATAAGTCCTCAAAGTTGCCCTGAACGCAACACTTCTACCTTATCGACTCTCGTCAATAGAGCGATAAGTCCTCAAAGTTGCCCTGAACGCAACACTTCTACCTTATCGACTCTCGTCAATAGAGCGATAAGTCCTCAAAGTTGCCCTGAACGCAACACTTCTACCTTATCGACTCTCGTCAATAGAGCGATAAGTCCTCAAAGTTGCCCTGAACGCAACACTTCTACCTTATCGACTCTCGTCAATAGAGCGATAAGTCCTCAAAGTTGCCCTGAACGCAACACTTCTACCTTATCGACTCTCGTCAATAGAGCGATAAGTCCTCAAAGTTGCCCTGAACGCAACACTTCTACCTTATCGACTCTCGTCAATAGAGCGATAAGTCCTCAAAGTTGCCCTGAACGCAACACTTCTACCTTATCGACTCTCGTCAATAGAGCGATAAGTCCTCAAAGTTGCCCTGAACGCAACACTTCTACCTTATCGACTCTCGTCAATAGAGCGATAAGTCCTCAAAGTTGCCCTGAACGCAACACTTCTACCTTATCGACTCTCGTCAATAGAGCGATAAGTCCTCAAAGTTGCCCTGAACGCAACACTTCTACCTTATCGACTCTCGTCAATAGAGCGATAAGTCCTCAAAGTTGCCCTGAACGCAACACTTCTACCTTATCGACTCTCGTCAATAGAGCGATAAGTCCTCAAAGTTGCCCTGAACGCAACACTTCTACCTTATCGACTCTCGTCAATAGAGCGATAAGTCCTCAAAGTTGCCCTGAACGCAACGCTTCTACCTTATCGACTCTCGTCGATAGAGCGATAAGTCCTCAAAGTTGCCCTGAACGCAACACTTCTACCTTATCGACTCTCGTCAATAGAGCGATAAGTCCTCAAAGTTGCCCTGAACGCAACACTTCTACCTTATCGACTCTCGTCAATAGAGCGATAAGTCCTCAAAGTTGCCCTGAACGCAACACTTCTACCTTATCGACTCTCGTCAATAGAGCGATAAGTCCTCAAAGTTGCCCTGAACGCAACACTTCTACCTTATCGACTCTCGTCAATAGAGCGATAAGTCCTCAAAGTTGCCCTGAACGCAACACTTCTACCTTATCGACTCTCGTCAATAGAGCGATAAGTCCTCAAAGTTGCCCTGAACGCAACACTTCTACCTTATCGACTCTCGTCAATAGAGCGATAAGTCCTCAAAGTTGCCCTGAACGCAACACTTCTACCTTATCGACTCTCGTCAATAGAGCGATAAGTCCTCAAAGTTGCCCTGAACGCAACACTTCTACCTTATCGACTCTCGTCAATAGAGCGATAAGTCCTCAAAGTTGCCCTGAACGCAACACTTCTACCTTATCGACTCTCGTCAATAGAGCGATAAGTCCTCAAAGTTGCTCCAATCGCAACACTTCTAGTTTATCGACTCTCGTCAATAGAGCGATAAGTCCTCAAAGTTGCTCCAATCGCAACACCTTCCACTCGTCGACTCTTAACAATAGAGCGACGGGACCACAAAGTGTGCCACGTTAATACTGTATTCCTGGCATTTACATTATTCTTCCAGTATTTAAGGCAAAAGCATAATACAAGAGGAATAAATAGTTGTTGTCGCAATATCAAATTGGTATTTCATTGTTCCATGTCAAAACATGATATGAAAAAGAAACAATAAAAAGCCAAACGGCAACACTACCTTTATTTAAAGGAAAACAAGGTGACCTAAGATAAGTGTTGTTCCTACCAAAAGAACGATACGAAAACAGGCTCATCAATTCATCAGATCAAATGAAGTTAGCTGAGACTTAATGTCAGAAAGTTTTTCTTCATGGTCGGCCCGAACCAGCATCTCGGCCCGTTTCCGAAGCTCGTCCTCACTAGACAGCATGGCAGATACCTCCTTCTTAGCCTCTTCCAGAGCACCAGCCTTGGCACGGTAATTCACCAGGGAAGCAGCACTTTTGACGTTGAGCTCAGTGACAATAGATTCTTCTCGTTTGAATTGAGCCTTCATCCTAGTCAACTCCACTTCAGCGGCAGCGATCTTCTCTCGCAAATTCTCCAGAGAAGTATTCGAAAGTGTCAGCTCAACTTGTTTTTGAGCATGTAGCTGTTGCAGTTGTTCAACCTCAACCTCTTCCTCAGCTATATGACGTTGAGCGGCTTCATACTTATTGAGTTCTTCGGCTCGAATATCCTCAAAAGTAGATGCAATCTGCGCTTGGATATCAGCGCGACCTAAAGCTTCCAAGAATCTGAGTTGTCCTTCTAGACGTGAGATAGCTTCAGAGCAGCGCTGAACGACGTCGACGTCACCTACAAGCTTGAGGTTGTTCAAACTATTCGTGAGCATGGGTTTGAAGGTATCAAAAGTATCTCGTCCGGCTAGCACAACCTCAATTATTTTCTTGGTAAGCCCTCTCAAGTAGTCAAGGGAAATCTTGACAAAATCTGGTACGTCTGCGGGGCTCGAAACAGCAATAGGAGATGGTACAGAAACTTCCGAAGATGCAAAGCCAAGTAAAAGGCCGGCAGGTGATTTCGGTGTAGTAGCTTGAGAAGGAGTGCCAATATCCAGCTGAGAGGGGCTCGATTGCATAGCCATCAGTTCCCCCATTTGAGATGACCTTGGCACGTCTACAACTTCTGTAGAAGCTAAAGAAATTGTCAACAAAGTTGTCGGCGGGAGAATCGTCATTGAGGTCTCCAAGCGAGGTGGCTCTGACACCTGAGCCGGTAATAGCATAAGCTGTTGCGACGAGGGAGGAGTGACAGTACTCGCTTCATGTACCATGGGATCTGTATGGAAAAATTATGTAAATACAGATTGAAGATCAGTCGAGTCGAAACAAACGACACTTACCAGCAAGAGGTAGAGGAATGTAAGGTGACGCCTTGTCAGAAAAGGAGGGTGGTGGAACACCCCAGTCATAAAGTTCATCAATGTCATCACCCAGGTTGTCATTATCCCCTTCATTCCCGCTTTGGTCACCATCATCATTTGCGGCGTCCGCATCATCACCATGATCCATGAGTTCCTCTCCGCCCACGGGAGGTAGTGCTGGCGCATCTTCGACGACAATAGGCTTTGCTACGATTCCAGTAGTAGGGCTAGACTGTGAATCTCCTATAATTGGCAATAACACAGAAGTTGAAGGAGACTTGCCCGTTGCTGAGCTTTGTTGGGCAGCCTCTAGAGGTTCTTGGACAGGAGCTACGTCTTCGGCAACATGAGGGGTAGTGGAGGCAGTATCATGAAGTGTATCTTCGGGGACAAACTCTGCACCCCCTGCAAAAGATTCATCTCCACGCTCTTCTTCATGCAATGAATGAGCAGAAGGATCATGGCTTCCTAAAGCAGGACCAACAGTAGGGAGACTAGGCCGAGGCGAGAGTTCCATAGCAGTCGATTCTTGGTCTTCTTCGGCACGCCAGGCTTTCTGAGCATCCGACATAAGTTTGGAAGCCGGGGGTCCGAGCGTTAACTTCCGACGGGCTCTCTTGTCATACTCTGCTTCATCGACTGACCCCAGCTTTCTTTTTCCACTGGCACTCTGACTTCGAGTCAAGACTCTTGAAGGTTCCACTTCGCGAGTATCCGGCATCCTGATCTCTTCCGGAACTCGCTCCGGTGATTGCTGCCGTTCATCCTCTGGAATTAACTTCTCATAGGACAAGTATTCATTAGCTCCTCGGGCGCGAAACTTTTTAGCGCTCCTCTTCGAAGCATACCATTTGCGGATGTCCTTCAAACAAGAAGTATTCATGTTATAGGCTGAAAGCTGAGAAGCGGCTTGGTACCAGGTACAGAAGCTCAGAGAGGTGCGAGCATTGGGCATCTTGTGAGGAAGTCGGAATTTCGCTCCAGTGCAACCAGCCACTGAGTAAAACCAAGCTCTCGCTCCTTCATACACATTACCTATGAATGCAAGAGTAGGGTTTGGGTTCCCAACATAGAGCTGATCATAGCCAAATTGCCGAGAAAAGCGATAAGGCTGATATGGTTCAATAAAGCATTTCCGCCCTTGTCGAAAAATAAGATAGCCCGGACGAATGTTTATGAGCCACCAAAAAGCGCCCTTGCTAAGCATGGTGAAAGAATTCGGCCCCGGAGAGTCTTGATGAAGTTCTCCATACGCGCCACCCTCGAAGGCGGGAAACTTGACAGCAATCTTGTAATTATAATCCCGTCTCAAAATTTCACGGAATTTAACTTGGTACCAACCAGCCCAGTCAGAAGTTTCTAATTGCTGAACAAGAGGGGTTGAGGTGTCATTTGATTCAGGAGTCGTCATTATTGGAGGGCAGTGCAGCACAAACCAAGATACCAAGTAAATATACGGCATCGGCACCC
This sequence comes from Asparagus officinalis, assembly GCF_001876935.1. Lineage (NCBI taxonomy): Eukaryota > Viridiplantae > Streptophyta > Magnoliopsida > Asparagales > Asparagaceae > Asparagus > Asparagus officinalis. The sequence goes on along the minus strand of NC_033801.1, from coordinate 6,161,044 downwards.
GAGGGGTTGGGGTTTGAATGACGGTCGTCCCGTCAGAATCCACTTTCTTGACGGCAATGAACTCAGAAGATAGTTCCCGCAAGCCACTTTGTAAACAGCACACCATGGCTGAAAGAAGGTTCAAAGGTCGTCCATAAGCCAGTAGAACAGCAGGGTATAAAACTTCTACTGTAATAGCATCCACTGGCCTTGTGGGGACCACACAACGCTTCAACCAAAGAGTTAGAAAACCAGCAAACAAAGCCATGTCGGAGATTGGAACTTCTGCCTGATAGTGGAAACTTTCAAACGTGGTAAACGCCGGGAAGACATCCTCCTCAACCTCGCAAGTATAATGAGAAGTTGCGTCATTGATACGTTCGGTGATTTCCTCAAGGGTACTGGCCGCTAAGCGAGTCACCTCAGCTTCTTTGTCCCACAGATTGTGGAAAAGATATTCCGCCCATTGTCCTTGTTTCACGCCGCTTGCTCTTTTCCCAGTAATTTGCGCACATATCTGGAAATGGCACATCAATTCCCAGTAAGTGTCGTAGATTTCGGGAGCACCATTTTTCAGGATCTCTAATTCCCTGCTTCCGGGAACAAACTCCTCATAAGGCAATTCCCCAAAAGACAGTCCAGAAATCTCAAACATTTCGTGGAGAGCGAAGCCCAGCTCACCAACTGGAGTGAAAAAGGTGCCGGTGTGAGGGTTGTAGAATTCCAGCATAGCGAAGAGTCCGCTGTAATTCGGAGGAATACCGTATCGAGTGGCTGTTATAGGAACTCTCAAATCCGAAATTCTCAAGGGTTCTTCTAGTTCCTCCAAGACGAAATTTATCATCCGGGCCCACCAGTCCGCATCACTGGAGTGAACCCAAGTAGGGGCCCTGAAATCCCGAGCAGGGAACTCTCCTTTGACAGAAATAAATGTTCTGATAAACACCTCCGCTAACTTAGCAGACTCTCCGACAGGGTGCTCTTTTTGGAATAAACCTGGCTTCAAAGCCATGAAATTATTGAAACCAGCGGGATGAGTACCCCGATGAGTGATGTGCCCCGTAGCAACACCGCCTTGGTCTTGAACAAGTTCCCAATTCATCGACCGCGGGATAGAAGCGCACTGATAATAAGAAATCGGCCACATCCGCTCCAAATTGGGAAGGAAAAGACGACGGTTGTTGACTACCTTCAGCCATTTGTAATTCCCCTCGGACATCCGCTTGGGGTCCATTTTTACAGAATCCCCGAATAGGAAGGACGGCTTCTTTAAAATCTCACGCTCTGCGGTTTCGAATTTGGCATTTGTAACCAAAGACCTGAGAGTCTCAGGAAAGGCTTGAGTGATGAGCTTCGACCGTTCTTTGTGGGTGTTCTGAAACACTGGATATTCAAAGGCGAAGCTGAAGATTGTATTCTTCTCCGCACCTCCCGCATGACCGAAGTAGTGGTTGAAAGAAAGAGGCTCTTTGGAGTAGCATACTGCAAATAGAAAAGTTAGTCATAAGAAGTCTAACTCAAGAATACAAGGTTCAAACCTGCGTTCGGGGTCTTGAACGCAGGGTCTCAACCTGCATCCGAAATTCTAAACGCAAGGTTCAGACCTGCGTTCGGGGTCTTGAACGCAGGGTCTCAACCTGCATCCAAAATTCTAAACACAAGGTTCAGACCTGCGTCCAAAATTTTTTAAACGCAGGGTCTGAACCTACGTTGAAATTTCAGGAACAATGGAGCTAACCATACGTTTAATTGGTAAACACTGAGAATTATCTTTTGAGTTTAAAGATGGAATACGGATCGCCAATCAAAGGTCGAAAATGAGAGATCTGTCAAATCGACTTCCAATGGGTCAATCTTACCATTGGTTGAAGGAACTAGCGACGAAGGCGTGAGAACTTGATCATCCCCGGAGGCTCTAGCCAAAGGAACATCCGGAGCTTGGGCGGTCTTCGATTTGGAGGCCATTTTCTTCTTGGGTCCCATGGCAACCGTGGAGTGGAAGACGAAGATGGGCGGAATATTCAGGAACGGACCCTTTCTTCCGTTGAAGCGCTGGAGAAGATGAACAGTAGCCCTGTTTAGAAATCAAACAAGAAAGGGAAAAGTCGAATGACTTTTTGATTTGACCTCAGTGGTCCATTTATAAACAGTTGTAGCTGTCAAATCGAAACGAGATTTTAGGTAAAATCTCACCTGAAACGTGATTCTCGCGTTTTCAAATGAAGGGGGGTTCAACTCCCAAACGCACCCTCATGATCAAACAGTCGAATGCATGATTTAGACGTGCGTTCTGATGGTCGAACTCAGCCTGCCACATAAATAACTCCTTCAAAGGGGTAAATATTCGAGGTAATAATCAGACGGCCGAGATCATTTTACCTCAGACGAGCTGATCAAGAAGATTCTTCCGAAGTTGTCTCCCTGACTAAGCTGGGGATGTCTGTTCATACAAGCTGAAGTCTAAAGCCATTATTGATGAATCAAACAAGAAGGAGGATGTCGACAAAATTTGTCTAAAACCCTGAGGTGCTCTACTCAGTTTACGATGGAATACATTTAATCAGCAAAGTTTTGGGATCCAAAGTATTCCGAAAATTCGTCCCAGTCAACCGCGAACTTTCGAAAACTTTGGAGGGGGTTCTGTAGGCTGTCTAAAAATCACAATGGATAGCTGAGTCTCCATCGAACACTGATGATGGAAGTTACAATCTGACGACTTCCAGAAGGCTACAATTCGAAGATTTTCACATGTCAAAGAGTTAAAGCAAAGATTACAAAACGACAGTCTTTAGCAATACTCTGACAGAAAGGATTACAAATCGACGATCTCTTCAAACCAAGACGTGGAAGTCCTCCCCGCGTACCATCATCAAGACACTACACCGATTCAATCACCTACGCCGCTTCAACAGCTATAAACACGAATGCAGCTTCTTATGTGAGATGATTGATCTTGATGGCTGCGACAACAACATGACTAATATTATATTAGCAACCATTAGAGGTGCTGATGAGCAGTGTAATGATATTCGACACACTCAGTGGAGATCATGACCTGCAGTTGATAGAGCGTTATTGAGATGCCTCAATTGTCACAAATGGCCTGAATAAGACCTTCTTTACTGGTCTTTGGTGTCATCCATATATAAAGACAGAGAAATCTAAATACTACAACAATCAACAGCTCGAACGCAGCTCCAATCGCTGCCAAGCACAGCTCGAACGCAGCTTATCAACCATCGCTGCCCAACGCAGCTTATCAACCGTTGCCAACGCAGCTCATCCATCACTGCCAAACGCAGCTCAATCACCGCCAGAACGCAGGTCAAGGTTCTGACTCATTCAAACGCGATCGTAACAACTTCGAAGCTGTTCTTCACCCACGATTTGAGGAGTGGCTTTAGTGGGTTGTTACACCCGACTAATGGGGTAACTAAACCCCCATTTAGGCGCGGATTATGGGGGCAGTTACACCCCTAATCCCCCTATAAATAACGACAAACTCAACAGAGTTAAAGATCGGATTTTTGATAATCAGATCAAGGGGTGGATTTTCGTGGAGAAGACCTTTCGATCAGATCTTCCAGAATCAGAAAAAGGAGGATTAACTCCTTACACAGTCTGGGAAATCAACAGACGGAGGAACTCTAAGCAGTCGGCATTTGGCTTATTAACCGAATTATTTTCGGTTCCAACAACTCTATCATTAGAGTTTGTTGCTTGTTCTGAATCACAAAACTCGTTAAGAGTTATCAACCAGACAAGACAGTTGTTCCAGTGAGTATAGATATTCGGATCGTCAACGAGAAGCAAACTCGACGCAAACAATCGAGGGAGGCATCTCACCGCTACCAAGAAGAACCCAGAATTAAACAAAGGAGAGAATCCCGATCATTCTCTTCTCTTTTGTAATCGAAAATCCAATTGTAACTGAGATTAAAGGAATACAAATCAATTTTTCTTTTATTTCTTTTACTGCAAATTTTTCCACAAACAATAATCAGTATCTTTAAATAAACCCTATTTTAAAATGTTTCCTTCTAGGAAGCTCAGAAAAATTTTCGTAGCGTCTTAACCATGGAACAAGCACTCCGATAGAATACCAGATTATTTGAAAGTTCAAATGTCTTTCAATAATAATGCAGCATCATTCACAAAAAAAAAGTTTGAAATAAACAGCAACCATCCATGAGATTTTGAAATCCAGTGCGTATAAAGCATTGGAGTCAATATTAATCAAAAAAACATAAAATTCACATAACCAAAATAAAGAGACAAATGTATCCCCAGATGCCGCACCTAATAGAATGTGAAAGGTCGGTTCCAAGATTCATTAAAATAAAATCGGATCAAAATACCACATTAACCCTTCTAGTCGACCACCTACCTATTTCCAATAAGAAAAATACCAAAGCAAACTCAAATACAATGACCCAATGAGTACCAAGTGTCCCAGTTAAATTGGACCAGATTGCATTAGTTCACTGGATTCTGCTCAATATTAGCCCCTTAAATCTTTAATATTTTGAAATTACCCAGACCTCAAATCATTGAAATTATGATTAGGTTTCCCAATTCTTGACTTTAAAGTGTTATCAAAGCACGCGGCCCAATGAGGGGTGAAAGGTGCCTTCACGCGCACATGCGCAAGGCACAATGCAATATGTGGGCACAAGTAAAGGAGGTGCAAACCGGACACATAATTTTTCAAGATAGAAAATCAATTACAAAAGAATTATGTTTATGTATGTTCGGATAAAAATATGTCAAGATAAATAATATCTACTATGAAATCACAAAAAAAGGTCATAGCTAACATACGTCCAACATAATAGCAAAGTACATAACTTTCCAAATCAAAAGTCAAATCGAGACTAATGTCAACAAAAAAATCAAATGGTAGACATAGGATCCTCAATTTGACCGCTAAAAAGGCTTCGCTGTTTATCGAAATACGGATTATCAGGCATAAAGACCCGATTGAATTGTAGAAGAACAAAAACATACAAAGCTCTGACTCTCGTGCAACCAGCACGAAGCGCAAGATACTCGTGACGCAGAGAAGGGCGCTGCCGCAATAGATAGGGGGCTCTCCCACCGCCTTGCTGGAATAGTGATAATAATTTGCCCTTGAACATCCAATACAAATTATGTGATAATATTGTAATGTTAATAAATTTAATTGTTGCACATAATTTGGGTATTATTTATATAATTGTTATATATATCCTTAGAAGTTATTTTGTTAGATCATGCACTGTGATGGTCACTTGCTTGGAGATATGATCTAACTTAGAAATTTCTTAAATTTGTGCTTAACCTATAACTAGTAAAGGATAACTTTGTTATAACATGTTACTATGCATGACACTGATATATGAGATATGGTGGTGGGTCTCAACCATCGGGAATGGAGATTCTCCGGGTGTATGTCATAAGCACGCATTATGATGTGTGTAGCACTAGACCGTATTTGAATTCTCTAGGATGAGTCACCTAAGAGATAGAGAATTCAAATTGTTACATGATCCCTTTGACTTGATGATATTATCATTTTCGATTTGATAATTTAGTATGCTTTGATGTGATAGTTAAGCTTGTTTAGCAAGCGCTACACAACCTGAAACATTGGGTTGCTAAATTTCATTTAGGAAAATGATGGATGTCTAGATAGGATCCAGTATGCTCATTATGATGAGTTAATTTATTATGCATTCCCATGAAGCTATTAAATTCCTGCCGGCAGATGGTTTTGAAAATGTTTTAAAAAATTTATTTTCTTATAAAAATAAAATATTTTGATGTTTCAAAATGTTTTTTATTTATGTTCATGGAAATTGCAAATTTATGCATGAGCAAATAGGTGAGTTGTCCTGCTTAAAAGAGTTACCTAAAATATATGATACTGGAAGGGAGTGAATGTAAAATATTATTTAATCCCATATTATGGAAGAGCTTTTATGAACAGTTGGTCGGATAGGGATTTGATTGTTAAATTAAAATTATTAATTTGATTAATAATTGGTTCTCGATATGGGACCAAATTGGTCTCACTAATGTCATTAGAAGAGGTATACATGCAATGCAATTCTATTTCTATCCTTAATTGTTATGGATAAAGTTTTTGAATAAATCTATTTCTATCCTTAATTGTTATGGATAAAGTTTTTGAACAAATCTATTATATCCTTAATTGTTATGGATAGAGTTCTAGATAATTATGAATTGTTTAAAGTTAAAATCTCTAAGACTAGTGTAATCCTAGGGTTCATATGTAGCCTTATGAAAAAAGATTGAAAATCTTATAAAGATAATATGAAGAAATAGATTTTTGAGAGCCTATCTCTTAGTATTGCTCCTCTACGGTAACGGGTGGATTTCAATTGGAGGCTTTTTCTCTTGAGGAAGCTATTTCGGATTGATCTCGGGATAGATTATTATAGAAATTCGGAAAGCGTTTCAAGTATTCTTCTAATATTTAATTAATTTTGATTATTAGTCATGATATGCTTTTTCCGCTGCGTTGTATGTCATGATTCCATCAGATGGTATCAGAGCGGTTTTTTAGAATCCAATCTGTAATAATTTAATAAGATTAAATTATAATTTTTTAATTCGGGTTACTGTCCATGGCCGAGAATACTGTTCATGCCGCGAACACTGTTAATCAGCGACACTGTTCATGCCCTAGGAAACTGTTCATTTGCCTGGAACTGTTCACGCCAGATGGTACTGTTCATCGCCGAGAACTGTTACAGTAGTTGGTATTGTTCATCGCCGAGAACACTGTTCACAGTCGGCGTGGTTACTGTTCATAATCTGAAATCATTGTTTACAATAGTGGGTTATTGTTTATGGATTAAAATTCTTATGATTAGATCAAAGAATTTTTCTTTTTCAATTGTTGTAATTTTTAGGTTGTTGTTAGATTTGATCTAAATAGAGTTTTTATTGTTATAATTACTTTATCAATAGAGTTGTGGCCTATTGGATGGGCGGCGGATGAGGAGATGGCCGGAGTTTGAGATTTGATCTCACAACAACATTAATAATAAAAAAAAGGAAACTTTGATGATCGTCGGAGATGATCGCCGGAGATAGGTCGCCGGTGTGGTTGCGCATTAGACCCCTGTTTGACCCAGAAACTGTTCTGAAGTCCACCAGTATTGATTTTTTGCTGTAAAATTAGTTTCAGCCCCCTGTTTAAACCAGAAACTGTTCTGGAACCCATCTGAAAGAAGTGATTATTTTCTTATTAACCCTTAAGAGCTACAGAATTTGTTCTGAAGCCCATATAGATGTATAATTTATTTTCTAATGTTGAAAAGATTATTTAACTCTTATTGATTGATAATGTATCATTGTATTTTTGAAATACTTATTTAAATTATGCATGTAACATGGTTGCATTATTTTAAATTGTTTAATTTTAATTTTTCATGAGATTAAAGTAATACATGGAAAATTATTAATAACTGTAAAATTAGTTACAGACCCCTGTTTGATCCAGAAATTGTTCTGAATCTACTAGTATATTAATTTTGATGTGAAATTATTTTTAGCCCCCTGATTGATTTTGAAACTGTTTTAAGATCCATCTGAATATATAGACTAATTTTTTATTAGTCCCTAGCAGTTGTAGAAATTGTTCTAAAGTCCATATGCATGTATAGTTTAGTTTCTTTTATTGAAAAGATTAACTAACTCTTAGTGATTGTTCTAAAGTCCATATGCATGTATAGTTTAGTTTCTTTTATTGAAAAGATTAACTAACTCTTAGTGAATTGTTAGAAATGATATTGTATCATGTATATTTCTGAAATATTGTTTGTATTATACTTGTGATATGATCATGTTGATTTTAAATGAAACAAGAGACAAGAAACAAGAGACAAGAGAAGAATAGAAATTGTAATCTTTTTATTCAACCCTTATTCCATATCCATTCATCGTACAATTTATAGATACATGATGGAATACAAAAGGACATGAAATTAATAGTCCACATACAAAGTAATGTCCACATACATTTTGTCTTTTAGATATCAACAAAATGTCTTTTAGATATCAACAAAATGTCTTTTAGATTTCAACACTCCCCCTTGGACATTACTTCGAAATGTCAATGCCTCGTTAAAAACCTCGCTAAAAAAACCCAGTGGGATAAAAACTAGTCGAGGAAAAGAGTACACGACATTAGTAAATTCTTGTTGCATTAGTTGTCTCATTAAAAACCTTTAACTAAGAAAACCCTGTGGGACAAAACTTAGCAAAGGGAAAAAGAGTACAACTATAGATCTTCGGGATCCAAACTTGTGTTGCATTAGTTGCCTCATTAAAAACCTTTAGCTAAGAAAACCCTGTGGGACAAAACTTAGCAAAGGGAAAAAGAGTACAACTATAGATCTTCGGGATCCAAAACTTGTGTTGCATTAGTTGCCTCATTAACTCTTCGGGATCCAAAACTTGTGTTGCATTAGTTGCCTCATTAAAAACCTTTAGCTAAGAAAACCATGTGAGATAAAACTTAGCAAAAGGAAAAAAGAGTACAACTATAGTCCTTCAAGGCACAATCTTCGGGATTGCGTTAAAAATTCGCTCCCCTTGATGATGACAATCTTCTGAGTCTACGCTAAGAAAAACCCAGTGGGACAAAACTTAGCGAAAAGGAGCAAATTATGATAATAGACCTCCAGGGCCCAATCTTCAGGATTGTTCTTTAAGAATTTGCTCCCCCTGAAGAAGATAGTCTTTTAAGTCTATGCATATTGTGAACATATTTCTCATAAGTTGATGTAGGCAGAGATTTAGTGAACAAATCTGCAAGATTGTCACTTGAGCAAACTTTTTCGATGGTGATTTCGCTATTCTTTTGGAGCTCATGTGGATAAAAGAATTTTGGCGTAATATGTTTTGTCATGGTTCCTTTTACATATCCACTGCTCATTTGTGCAACACAAGCTGCATTGTCCTCATAAAAGACAGTGGGGGGAATATCATCTTTCGCTAGACCACACGAGTCATAAATATGTCATATCAAAGATCTTAATCATACACATTCTCGTGAGGTCTCATATAAAGCGACAATCTCTGAGTGGTTAGAAGAAGTAGTCACCATGGTCTGCTTAACAGACCTTTAAGAAACGACAGTACCACCACAGAGAAAAACATAACCAGTCTGTGTCTGCTTAACAGACCTTTAAGAAACGACAGTACCACCACAGAGAAAAACATAACCAGTCTGGGATCTGCCGTTATGGGGATCAGATATATAGCCAGCGTTCTAATAGCCCACCAATGTCATATCTTGGTTTCTTTTATAGAATAATCCAAGATCTTTTGTACCTTGAAGATAGCGAAGGAAATGTTTAACACTATTTCATTGCTTCCTTATAGGATAAGCACTATACCTTGCTAGCAAGTTCACCGCAAATGCAATATCAGACCTGGTGCAATTTGCGAGATAAAGAAGTGCTCCAATGGTGCTCAGATAGGGAACTTCTGGCCCTAACATTTCTTTATTATCTTCTTTGGGTTTAAATGGGTCTTTATCCACTTCGAGGGACCGGACGACCATTGATGTGCTAAGTGGATGAGATTTATAAAATCTTTCCAAAAACTTTTTTCACGTAGGTTGACTGGTGTAGAAAAATTCCTTCTGGGAAAATGCTCGATCTACAGGCCGAGACAAAATTTGGTTTTTCCCAAGTCTTTCATTTCAAACTCCGTCTTTAGGCATGAGCTAGCTTCTGTAAGCTCCTTGTGCGTTCCAATAATATTTATATCATCAACATAGACTGAGATGATACAGAAGCCATTTTCAGATTTCTTTATAAACACACAAGGACAGACATCATTATTTGCATATCCCTTCTTCAGGAGGAACTCACTCAGTCGATTATACCACATTTTACCTGATTGTTTCAAGCCGTATAATGACCTTTGCAATTTAATGCTATACATGTTGCGATTCTCGTTTTCTCTCAATTCAAGGATTTTAAGTCTATCAGGGACCTTCATATAAAAATATTAGCGTCTAATGACTCATATAAAAATGTGATCATGACGTACATATACTGCATATATAAATTTATAGTTTCTGCCATATGTATTAACTTGCGGAACGTAAAACAATCACTAATAGGAGAATATTTTATATCTAAATCGATGCCGGGTCTCTGCGTGAACCCATTGAGCTATAAATCCCGTTTTATATCTCACCACCTTACAATTCTCATTTATTTTTCTTACGAAGACCCATTTATAACCTGCAGGGATATATGAACTACAGGTTCAAAATACTTTAGCGAGTTCAGCTCAGCCTCAATTGCCACTTTCCATCTCACCTAGTCCGAGTGCTTCAAGCACTCTACTACCGACTTAGGTTCTGGATCCAGATTATTTTCGGAGATAGTAAGAGCAACTGTAGAGGCAACTATGTTGTCGACAACTTTTATATTTATATTATATATTTCTCCTTTTTCACAAATTCGTGGCCACTTTAATTCTTATTTTATGTTAACCAAATCCTTGTCATTTCCCTTAACAATTGGATTTGGCCGTTCCGCATCTCCAATATTATGATTATCAAGTGCACGTGCAATTTACTGGAGATTTCGTCTTCAGGACAAGCCTCTTCCGGATGTTATGGGAGTGATTGTCTTTCTATATATAATTTAGTTTGCCGCGGGCTTTTATCTTTTACACTAACATGTTTTATATGCTTCTGGCACAATATGCTTCTGGCATACCAAATCATCAATGATATATTCAACATGAATATGGGGCTTAGTCACTCTTTTCTTGGCAAATTATCATGTGAACTTCTAGTTCAGTTTGACTAGTACGTGGATATAAATATTAAAGATCTTTTTCACCAATGGAATTTCTTGACATTATTTTGTATTTTGAGCACTAATCTCCCCCTAATGTCGAGAATTGATCTTCAATAAAAATGCAGTCAGCGTACTAAATTGTAAATTGATCCCCTCACATGGGCCATAGGTACTAAATTATTGACGGAGTTTTATAAATAATGTATGTACCTTCACCGAGGTCCCATAGAGTTACGCTATGGTGGTGATATAGAAACATGGACTGCAAATAAATAATACGCAGATGAGAAATGTTTCACTTCTACATCACGTATTAGATAAAGGGGGAAAATTAAGATATGCAGTTGGTCGGATTTGGTTTGAATGCCCCATTTAATTTAAGAAAATCCGACAAATCATATTTTGCCCAAGATGACCCAATCGCTCATGCCAGAGTTTAAAAGAATTTGGGTCCCTAAATCTCAAACTCATCGCAACATGTTGTATTTTAGGTCAGACAAATTCTAAAATATACACATATGAATAAAAACCACATATATAGGTTCACAAGAGTTTAAAGCAAAATCGAGATAAATTAAAATTGTCTGACAAATGCATATAATCCAAATATAGAAAAACCAAATAGTTTTCCTTGACCACCTCAATAAGATCTACTACCTCCCCCTCGTCCGAGCTTATGAATATTAATTTGAATTATGACATGTGCTTCAGGCACTACGACTGAACCAATTAAACTTGCATTATGGTTTCTCACAACAGCTGGTTGTGTTTTTAATAACTACTAATGCAAGGATTAGTTCATAATGCTTTTAGTTGTACTATTGTAAGAGTACAAGGTTACTTGTTGAATTGTATTCAGTCGAGGGTTTAAAATCCAAAAATGGCTACAGGATAAGATCTCCTATTATGTTCATAGCCTCCCCCTTGTCCACGCGTATAAGTAATTTTCTGAATTGTAGCATGTGCTACAAACACAACTCGTAAGCTAACTAGTCTAACATTGTGATTTCTAATCATCAATTGATTGTGCTTCTCTGCGACTACTAATCAATTCAGAATGCTAAGTGTAATTCTTGGTCATGTACTGCTGCTGGAGTATAATATTATTTGCGTGGAATAGGGAAAAGAATTTTTTGATCAATTTTATCACTGTCTGTAATGTTCTGCTTACAGAGTTTCAGCTGCTAGATAATTTGGTACAAAGCTGAATCATATTTAGTCATGTATTTGAAATCCAAAAAGTTCTGATTCAGTCTGCCAGTTGCGTTTGAGGGAAGATTATTGGTTTCCATAGATCAAAGCGATCCTTCAGGGATTGCCTAGAAAAATGAATATTTTTTCATTGATGCATTTAATTTTTCACGTCTTAATTGATAGAGAGAAAATTTAAAGTGTTTGCCTTCTGGGCAAAGATACTTAAAGAATCAAGAGATATAATTGTGCAAAAATCACAGGTGTGTCCAGTAAAAAATGAAAGTTTGATGCCAAAGACAAGTAATAATTACTATCATATATCACAGTGCACTAATCATGGGGACGAAAGATTAGTGCATGAGAAAATTAGAAATATTCACATTTTAATAAGATCACACATAATCACCAAAATCATTAAGCTCTTTTTTTTCTAAAGATCTTCATAAAGGTTATCTTTCAAAATGTTTGCTTCTGGCAAACTAGTCTAATATTAAAATTCACACAAAATTTTTAATGCTCGAACGATCATGTGCTATCCTTTCTTCTAAACTCAAGGTTACCAGATTCAAAACACCACCAAGACAATTTTGGATAGAAACTAATATTGCATAATTTCAGTGGAGAAGAAGAATCATTACAATTAGCAATAAAAAAAATTAGATCACTTATGGATGCCAACATGAGCTTTAAAATCGACAACTTAATTTCAAGTTTTCAGGAGGCTTAGATTTTACTTTAAGCAAGAAAATAGAATATTTAAAGCAAAAGCATCAAATTGATATATTATGACAATTTTTCATGATTGATGCACTATCTATTCATATTCTAGACTAGGTAGCTGGTATGTTTTAATTTTCCATTTTAGCGACCAACAATTCAATTCATCTTTCTTACTTTTGAGAATAAAGATGAGTAATAAAACAAAATACTTACACCTCAAAAGTTACATAAAAAATGAAGACATTTGTCCTTTTGGTAGGCTAGATCAGAATCAAATCATAATAAGACACAAATTTCTTTGGGTACGGTCAAAACAACCTCGGCCGGCATGAAGAAGGGATATGCAAATAGGTCATCAACAAATTTCTGATGTTACGTGCGATCTTATCAGAATCACAGATGAACAGCTCATGCTAAATTGTTCTATATGTTATTAAGGATTTCTATGTTAGAATAAACTAAAAAGAAAACTATAATCAGCATTGTTCAATTCACCAAATTACCGGAAATTGAAATATTTACAAATCATAAACAACACTAAGACATCAGTATCAACAATTTTCGGCTTCTGATCCTATTCTCATCAAACAGGGTAAAGCAGCTTCAAAACTCAACATAAACTCTACGATTAAGTCACATCAAAAATCGAAACAATTCGACCAAATCAAGCTTAGACCCGCATTATCAGTCATGCAATTCAAGCTCATGACTGCGAGAAGCAACATGATGAAAACTCTCCTAGACTAAGCATGAGCCTAGAATAAATGAAAAGGTGATAGCTTGAGAAGCAACATGATGAAAACTCTCCTAGACTAAGCATGAGCCTAGAATAAATGAAAAGGTGATAGCTTTTATATAATCAATTACGACGTCCTCTCTGTACTTCATATTTAAAAATACGGGGGGAGACATCATCACAGATGAAAATTAAGAAATTTATTGGTAAAATTATACAGGACATAATCATAATCATTCGACAAAAAGCTTGATACTATGTAAATAGACAAAAGCTGAATGTATTATTATCTTGCAGAAGATGTACACCTAAAAATCTATCACTACGAACCGATGATCACTAACCGGCTAGAGCTAGTCGTGCTGATAACGTGTTGTAATATACTAAAGAAATGAAACAAGAGACAAGAAACAAGAGACAAGAGAAGAATAGAAATTGTAATCTTTTTATTCAACCCTTATTCTATTTCCATTCATCGTACAATTTATAGATACATGATGGAATACAAAAGGACATGAAATTAATAGTCCACATACAAAGTAATGTCCACATACATTTTGTCTTTTAGATATCAACAAAATGTCTTTTAGATATCAACAAAATGTCTTTTAGATATCAACAAAATGTCTTTTAGATTTCAACAATATGTCTTTTAGTCAAACCCTAACCCTAATCTTCATGGAAGAAGATGATCTTAATGGGTTATTTTTTCATAAAGGGTTATGTATCCAAACCCATTAAGACTTAAGTTTAATGAAACGAGTTTGACCCGCAAACAGAACCCAAACCCGAAACCCTGATAATTTGAATTTTACTGTAAAATTATTATTAGACCCCTGTTTGACCCAGAAACTGTTCTGAAGTCCACCAGTATTGATTTTTTGCTGTAAAATTAGTTTCAGCCCCCTGTTTAAACCAGAAACTGTTCTGGAACCCATCTGAAAGAAGTGATTATTTTCTTATTAACCCTTAAGAGCTACAGAATTTGTTCTGAAGCCCATATAGATGTATAATTTATTTTCTAATGTTGAAAAGATTATTTAACTCTTATTGATTGATAATGTATCATTGTATTTTTGAAATACTTATTTAAATTATGCATGTAACATGGTTGCATTATTTTAAATTGTTTAATTTTAATTTTTCATGAGATTAAAGTAATACATGGAAAATTATTAATAACTGTAAAATTAGTTACAGACCCCTGTTTGATCCAGAAATTGTTATGAGTCTACTAGTATATTAATTTTGATGTGAAATTATTTTCAGCCCCCTGATTGGTTTTGAAACTGTTTTAAGATCCATCTGAATATATAGACTAATTTTTTATTAGTCCCTAGCAGTTGTAGAAATTGTTCTAAAGTCCATATGCATGTATAGTTTAGTTTCTTTTATTGAAAAGATTAACTAACTCTTAGTGATTTGTTAGAAATGATATTGTATCATGTATATTTCTGAAATATTGTTTTTATTATACTTGTGATATGATCATGTTGATTTTAAATTGTTTAAATTCAATAATTCATGTGATTAAAGTAATACATGAAAAATTACTATAAGGTCCAGAATTGTTCTGAACTTCCTTTATTAAATAAAACAGTTTAGAATTTATCAGAAATTGACTGTTGTTATTTTCTCTCAGTTATAATTAATAACAAAAATTGTATAGAAGTGTAGATAGATTAATTTTTTAAGAAATATAAATCTAAAGGTCTTCCATCATAGAGATATAACTTGGATAATAAATTTTTACCTTATCTGATGCCACAAAGGATATGGTTTGTTAAAATTTATTATCTAGTTATATCTCGCATAAGGATGCCAAGTATTTTATGTATAATGGGACCACTAGACTAAAATAGGTAGTGCCACCTGTTTTATATAAAATAGCTGGATTGATGGGTTAACACTTCATTGATGTCTTGGGGTGCTCACTAAAATAGTGGGGCACATCTTACATCAAAGACCAAAATTTAAAGGAAAATCGTTAATAGTTAATGATTGAATAGATGATTCTACCTTGTTTAATTATATTCAATCTTGAAAATCTGAAGGTTTATAATTAAACTTGGATTTCCTGTTCACATTTAAATAAATGAGAGAAATGTTAAATGTTAAATCATTACTTAAAATATCCCTGGTAATGATTGTGCAATAATAAAATAATAACTTGAAATATTTGTGTTATTATATTCTGCTTGTACATGATGACTAAATTTTGTCATTTTGATATGTTATTGAATGATTATAAATTAGATAGCCCGAACTGTTGGATTGGAAAAGAAATCTATTTAATTTTCAAATGCTGAATGTTTGGCCTATGATTGTCTAAGGTGACATACCCGCTTAACCAGATGTAACTGATGATAAAGATCATCAGTCATAATCCTGCTTAAAGATAATAATGATAAAAGTAATGTTCATAAGATGAACACAGATATATATTTTCATATGATGTTTTGATATATATTGACAAATTAGATTTGTTGGAAGTTAAGATTGAAATCAAACGTTGATGTGATGTTTACTTCCTAATCTCACCCCTTGTTCAATTTAACTATCACTATATTAGAATTGAACAACTTGTTAAAGAAAAAGAAAAAAGAATATTATTAAGCAGGTTAAATCCATAATGATGGATATCGAACTGGATTGTCCAGTATTAAGAAAAGAAAATTTTCTTAAGAGGGAAATCTAAAAAGTAAAATAAGTTTCTAAACATGAAGCAGAAATTGAAATAATGAAAGTCATTAAAAAAGAAAATTGTAAAGGTTGCATTATGTCTCTTAATAAAGAAATGTCTTTTGAAGACAGTTCTCCCATTGATTAGTAGAGTCTACTAATGTGAATGATTTTTATATATGATGTATTCATTCTAGTTTATCTTTACATACTTACAAATTTGTTGTAAGAGTACATGAAAAGATTAACTTTGACAATGAAAATAAAAGCCCTAGTTTTAGCATTGTAAATAAAAATAATAATAAGAAGAAATTTATTTCTGTTTTGAGTGAAGGGCATGAAATGAAACATAAAGATTGTCTTAATGTATCTTAAAGTTAGAAGAAATTTGATTTCTATTTTCTAAATTTTATAGTAGTGATTTCTATTTTCTTGTAAAATAGAATTTCTATTAAAAGTTTAGAAATTGCTTTGTTGATAATTATGAAATTAAAACTGTTTATTTTTCGTGATTGTCACCCTTAACTCTTATGTAATGTTATTGGAATTGATAAATCTCTTAAAATATAGATTGGATCAAGGTAATCCAACTTATCTTTGGCACAAAAATACAAGGTCATGTTAATGTTGATAAGATCAATAAATTGATAAAGGATAGTCCTTTGAATTTTCTAAATTAGAATATTTCTCAACTTGTAAATATTGTCTAAGAGACATATGACCAAACTTTTTTTCTAAAATAGTGTTAAAGCTCTTGCGTACTCTTGACTTCATACATTCAGATGTATATGATCCTTTAAATGTTAAAGCAATAGTTAAATATTCTTATTTTATAGCATTCATATATGATGCACTTATATATTGATGTACTTATGCGATTGCATCATAAATTAGAATGTTATTGAAGTTAAAGAGGAGTTTGATAAAAGTATCAAAGTCATCTGATTTGATCCAGATGGCAAGTTCCTATTTTTAGAAGTTTAAGAGATTTATGAACAAAATGGAATTGTTAGTGCTTTGACATCTACTAATTTTATCACTCCTAATTATTTGTCTGAAAGATGAAACTAAACCTTATTCGATATGGTTAGGTTTATGCTGGGCATTTACCTGTTCTTATTTTCTAATAGGTTATGCATTGGAGATTGCATATTATTTATTATGTAGAATTCCTGCCAAATCTTTTTCTTTCACTCCATATTAGACATGGATATGAAGAAAATTAAGTGTATGACGCTTGGAGATCTGGAGTTGTCATATTCTCATCAGAGAATAATATATGGACAAAATGGGAGTCTAAGGTAAATAACATCCTACTAGTAGGTTATCCTAAAGAAAGTACTAGGTATTATATTGATAATCCTAGTGTAGTTTTCAGACAATAATTATTACTAGAAATATGTTCTTTTATAAAGTCAAGCTTGATGATTAGGATTTATATAACTCAAGAAGAAAATTTGTTTTCTTTAGTGGGAGAGTTTAATCCAGTGGGAGAAACTTCAAATGAGTTGAAGATTGTATAAATTTAGTGAGAGCTTTAAGTAATAAAGTAAATAGAGATTTACTTACTAAATTTCAGTGTTGTAAATAGCGGCTAATAGCGGGGCTATAGCGGCGCGAATAGCGGTCGCGGCCCTTCAGCGCTACGCGTAGGGGTTTCACGGTTGGCTTAAGCGGGAAAATCCGCTATTCATTCGAATAGCGCGTAAAAGCGGATTTTAGCGGGTTAAAAACGGGTTTTCACGGTTAAAAGCGGATTTTCGCGGTTAAAAGCGGATTTTTGTTGTTAAAAGCGGCTAAACCCGCTATCACATATATTATGATGCTATATTTCTTGAATTTCTTCATAGTTTCATTCATACAACAAGCTTATTAATTGTTATTTATTGATAATACAAGAAATTTACAACTAATTGAATTTTTAGATTTTTTTATGATTTTTCTTATTATTTAGGATATTTAAATATATTTAAATTTGACCGCTATTTGACCGTGCGCTATTTGCCGCGATTTCGCCGCAATAGCCCGATATAGCCTTAGCGGTACATCGCCGTGACGCGCCGCGATCTGCTATCAGCAACCTTGCTAAATTTATTGTTGAATACACTGCTTACAATTAGGAGATCATATAGGATTTTCATCCACCTGTATAGTACAGTAACCTTGTTAAAATATATTTGATGAAAAGTAACAAGGAGAATAAAAATCCTAAAACTTACACAAAAATCATGTTGGACATGATATCATGTAAGAGACCTGATGTCACATTTGATGACAAACGGGTATTAATTGTTGAAGAATTTTTTCATCTAATTGTAATATTATAGTCCATAAGGATCCATTTAGTCATTTCAACGTGTTATGAATATAAGATATTAATAAATGGATTTTAAAATAACCTTCTTGAATGGATATCTTTAAGAAGATATTTACATATCATAGAATCAAGTATGTAAAATTCAAGAAGATAAAATTGATTAATTGAATCAATTAAAGTTATGAACTTAATCAATCAAACATTCATTTTGATGAAATGATTGATCATATCCTTAAAAAGAAATAATGTGTATAAGGAACAACAAAGTAAGTCCATTATATTCCTATTATTGCATGTTGATGACATATTACTCATTAAGAATGATATTTTAATGTCACGAGTAAAAGTAAGATTTAGTTCTTTATGAAGGATTTTCTTTTGACATTCTATATCGTAGATCTTAAACTCTCTATATATAGAGAAATAGATATATAGAATTGTCACAATCTACTTATATGGATAAGATCCATAGAAGATTCAACTTAACAAGATTCCAAGAAAGGAATGGTTTCTATAAGACATAAATAATCACTCTTTAAGGAAATATGTCCTAAAAAGATTGCTATTGATCTTGTAAGTAGTTTTCAATCCAATCCTAATAATAGAAAGTCTGTTTCGGGTTATATTTATATCATTAATAATAATAGCAGAATATGTAGTGCCATGTTAAATCATTAAAAGAAGGAATATGGATTAATGAGTTACTCCATAAGCTTAATATTATTTCTTGTAATAATTTTCTTTCTCATTATTATTTGATAGTAATGGAGCTGTTGCAAGAAGCTCAGAAAGAAAAATTATCTTATTAAAGGTTAATAAGAAGAAATATGTTATGATTTAATAGATGGCTGAGCAGATAACATTTAATGTCTTTTTATAGACCATTGTCTTAAAATGTTTTTGACAGATGGGAGTAAGGATTACATCTGATTGGATGTTAGGGCAAGTGGGAGATTGCTGGAATAGTAATAATAATTTGCCCTTGAACATCCAATACAAATTATGTAATAATATTGTAATGTTAATAAATTTAATTGTTGCACATAATTTGGATATTATTTATATAATTGTTATATATATCCTTAGAAGTTATTTTGTTAGATCATGCACTGTGATGGTCACTTGCTTGGAGATATGATCTAACTTAAAAATTTCTTAAATTTGTGCTTAACCTATAACTAGTAAATGATAACTTTGTTATAACAAGTTATTATGCATGACACCGATATATGAGATATGGTGGTGGGTCTTAACCATCGGGAATGAAGATTCTCCGGGTGTATGTCATAAGCACGCATTATGATGTGTGTAGCACTAGACCGTATTTGAATTCTCTACGATGAGTCACCTAAGAGATAGAGAATTCAAATTATTACATGGTCCCTTTGACTTGATGATATTATCATTTTCGATTTGATAATTTAGTATGCTTTGATGTGATGGTTAAGCTTGTTTAGCAAGCGCTACACAACCTGAAACATTGGGTTGCTAAATTTCATTTAGGAAAATGATGGATGTCTAGATAGGATCCAGTATGCTCATTATGATAAGTTAATTTATTATGCATTCTCATGAAGCTATTAAATTCCTGCCGGCAGGTGGTTTTGAAAATGTTTTAAAAAAAATTCTTTCTTATAAAAATAAAATATTTTGATGTTTCAAAATGTTTTTTATTTATGTTCATGGGAATTGCAAATTTAGGCATGAGCAAATAGGTGAGTTGTCATGCTTAAAAGAGTTGCCTAAAATATATGATACTAGAAGGGAGTGAATGTAAGATATTATTTAATCTCATATTATGGAAGAGCTTTTATGAACAGTTGGTCGGATAGGGATTTGATTGTTAAATTAAAATTATTAATTTGATTAATAATTGGTTCTCGATATGGGACCCAATTGGTCTCACTAATGTCATTAGAAGAGGTATACATGCAATGCAATTCTATTTCTATCCTTAATTGTTATGGATAAAGTTTTTGAATAAATCTATTTCTATCCTTAATTGTTATGGATAAAGTTTTTGAACAAATTTATTCTATCCTTAATTGTTATGGATAGAGTTCTAGATATTTATGAATTGTTTAAAGTTAAAATCTCTAAGACTAGTGTAATCCTATAAAGAGGGTTCATATGTAGCCTTATGAAAAAAGATTGAAAATCTTATAAAGATAATATGAAGAAATAGATTTTTGAGAGCCTATCTCTCAGTTATTTCGGATAGATCTCGGAACAGATTATTGTAGAAATTTGGAAAGCGTTTCAGGTATTCTTCTAATATTTAATTAATTTTGATTATTAGTCATGATATGCTTTTTCCGCTACGTTGTATGTCATGATTCCATCACGCCTCACATCGTAAGTCGCAGGGAGGCACACGCCTTCAATAAAACTGAATACTTTTCTACTGCTACTCTTCATTGGAGCGATTAGTTTGAAACGAACTAATAAGAACAGGGCGAGCTAATAGAAATTTCAAGGATTGATTTCAAAATTTTAAATATTTAACAGACTGACATCAACACTAAGAAAAAAAAAGGCTTTTTTGCAACAGCAAACAGGCATAAAATGTAAGGGACCTGAGCGATGTGCATCCTGCCCGAGGGCTCGAACCCATCATAACAAATGGGATTGGGCTTCTTTTCTAACAAATTCCTCAGCTCCTCCTCTTGAATGCACTCCTCTCCTACGCCCCTCACCAACTGAAACTTCTCCTCGAGACTCATCCTATTTTAAAAACAAAAACCAAGCCTTGGGTTCAAAATCACAATTTAGAGCTATGGTTTAAGGTTAGGGTTTTGCCTACCCATTGGACGGCGAAGGAGCGTCGTTGACGGCGATGGAAGCGTCGGATAAAGCGATGGAGATCTCGGCGGCCGGAGTTTCAGCCATGAAGGGCGGCGGCGGGAATCGGGGGAGGGACGAAAAAAGGGGTTTGAGAGATTAAATTAAATTATTTAGGGTTTAAACAGAAAGGCCGGTTTAGTTGAGGGCATAAGTTCGCACACGGTTCGGGCATTGCCCCTGTACCCAACTCTGCGAGTTGGGTGGCTCGCGGTTCACCCGCGAGCCAAAAATCTTTTTCGTTACCAAAATGAGGATGCGTAGCAATAAATAAAATTTATATTTATATCTACTAAAATCGGATATGAATACGAATATTCGTATAGATATATAAACATATATGTATATAAGAATACAAAATGAATATAAGAAAACCGAGTAATGTTGAAAAAAATTAATTCATATGATATAAGAGAATTCATTAAAATGCTCATTATATCTACAAAGCTAGGGTCAGATATCTTGATGATTAAAATTAATCTTAAATCCATTGATCTAAGAATTAAAATAAATTTTAACAACATGATCAATATATACTCGGATACTTCGAATGCTGATCTGGACATTTCACTGCCTGATCATATTCATAACCAAATTCTATCAATTATAGATTTTAATAATTATATATGTATCCTAATACGAACGCATATACTTTCTCAATCACAAATATTTTTGGGCATCCTATTTGGTGAGCTCCAACTTGGGATAAGACACCCCAAAAGTGAAATTCTCCTTTTTGTTTGGTTTGAAGACTTTTTAAAAAAATAAAATACCCCACTGCAAAAGTGGACAAACTCCATAAAAATAAATTCATAATATACGACAGTAAGAAGCAAAAGTTTATAATGTAAGAAAGTAAGAAACATAAGTATAGAATCCTCACAAGCTCATAGCATAGCAATTCGCCAAAAAAAATGGATTCCACACTTCTTCTTTTTTTATAATAATATAAAGAGAACTTATAGATTACTTAAAAAATATTTGTAGCTATCAATATTTAGAATTTTAATATAAGATATGATATTATATTATTCCATTAAATATTGAAAAATTAGTGTTGCATTTCCCAAAGAATTTGGTAGGTCTAAATAAAAGGCTCAGAGCCAGGCTAGTATACTTTACAGGGGCCCCATTCAATTGTTTATGTAAGCAGTATGACCAGGGCCTATTGGGCTTTTTCACTGGATCAGGACAAAGAACACAAATTGGACCTCTCAGAGAAAATCCAGTCTGCCTCCGACTCCTCTCTTCATTTTTCTCGCCCTCTCTTTCTTCTTCCAAATTTCCCAAAACCCTCAACCCCGTTCACTGAAATTTCACAAAGATAAGATCTTGAATCTAACCCAAAAGACCCTAGCAATGGATTTGTCCTCCTCCACTCTCACTTCCACTTCCTTCACCCATCGCCTTCATCCCCAACTCAAAGTCTTCTCCTTTCCTCTCTCTATGCAAGAACTGGCCTGCAGAGAAAACGAGGCGGCGGCTCTCCCTGTGGGCCCCAAGGGCGGCTGCCTCATCCTCGGGCGCGCATTGAGGGGGAGGGGGAGGGGAGAGGGGAGGAGTTGGGGGAGGAAAGTTATCGCCCAGAGCGCCAAGCGCAAGAGATCGATTCCTGCTGTGCCTGTGAAAGAGATCGCATCGCGTCATTGTGCCCGCTGGAGCTTTTATTGCAATCACGTTTGGTTTGTGCTCGCATTCCTTGCGATCGATTTGTTTGTGCACTTGTTTGTAGATACATTAGAATTGTAGCTCTAGTTTTAGTTGGTATATGTACATGCTAGTTGTTACCAGTGCAGTGCACGAGACTTAGTATTGCAATGCGTTGTGTGTTTATTGTGATGATTTTACGGTTTGACAAAATAATGTTTGAAATGAACACCCGCCAAGATCAGTTTCTCATTGCAGTATATTTAACTATCTCCAAGATAAATTGTGCTGATGATAAATGAGATAGGTATGGGCCATAGCATGCAAGCTGTAAAGACATGGATAATAGTTGTTTTCTAGGGTGATAGTTTAGTAATGAGTGACACATGTCGCATTTCCACCACCCGTAGCAGATGTTTTAGTAGAACAATATTGAGATCCAGGTGAACTCATTCATAAAATCTAACTCTTAGAGGAAGGGAACCCGAATCTGTAATAGATTCCTCATTGTTGGACTAGTGGGCCTAAATATGAGTATTATGTCTGATTTGACTCGCAAATAGGAATCGTTTCCCGATGCTTTTCTATTTTTTTTAATGCACTTACATTCATCTTCATCACATAGAGTTATTGTTTCTTTCAAGACTTATGTTTAGTCTTATGTTTGGTTAGACTGCTGATACTGTAACAGATTAATTACAGGGCAATTTGTTTAATTACGAAATAATTAGTTAGAGAGGGACTAATTTGTTTCTTCAGCTGACAGTGTTGTGGAAGGTGGTTGAGAAAGTACTCGTGCCAAAACCAAAGGGATCAGTTTCCGTGGAGAACAAGTCATCTTTGAAATGGTCATTTGCTCCTGGTACTAATCTGCCATCGGCTTTTAATTTCAAGATTGAAAGGGATTCCCGACAAAAGCTCAATGACTTTGCCAAAGAGCTTAGATCTTTCAGAAGCGTTGATATGTCAGGTTAGTTGTTAAAAATGAGTGTTAGATTGCACAAACAGAGATAAATTCTTAAATAATTTTAATTCTTACACTTAAGACATATTTTCTGTTAAGAAAAGTTATGTTATTTGTATCATGTTGCTCATCATATCTTTATTGAATTTATGCTAAGTACTTTATGTATCGATACTTAAACATGTGAACCATTATCCTGTATTCTATGTGGGTTCCCTTTGGTATTCAGTTTTCATTTATTAAATTATTCTACAAAAGCATGGTTGAGGTTCATGATCTTGATATAGGTCGCAATTTCGGGGATGAGGGATTGTTCTTTCTTGCTGAAAGCTTAGGTTACAATCAGGTTAGAGCTTCTGTTCTACTTGTTTAGTCTCAAAGTTATGTGTAGTTATGGGTCGCATTAAATATGTTCTACCTTCATGAATGGTTGAAGCTTCCATGAGCACACTGCTTTTTTTATGATTCTTTCAAAACTAAAGGTAAATGTGCCTTTTGCTATATTTTGCAGAGTGCAGAGGAAGTGAATTTTTCTGGCAATGGTATAACCGCTGCTGGTTTGAAGGCATTTGATGGTATTCTTCAAACAAATACTGTACTAAAAACTCTCAATATCTCTGGAAATGCCATCGGAGATGAAGGAGCTAAGGTTACTTACTAACCATTTCAATATGTTGTATCTTTCGTTGCTATCATAATAAAAATTAAGAGTAATCTTGCCGACTTGTTTCTATCATGGAAGATTCATGATTTGACTAGTATCACGGGCATTAAAAAATAATTCACCAAGAACCTCCTAACTATCCAGTTATGTAGTTCACTAGTTCTTGCTACAAGCTGAAAATGTGTCTGGTTTTAGCTAGCTTTGACATCCCTAGGTGACGTGATGCCACAAGTAAAGGTTCAATTGAGAGGTACTTGTGGCACAAAGATTATTTTCTTGTAAAAAACATTCTGACCTTTACATGTGTTGATTACGTTTTAAGATTGTGAAGCTTTTTTTTGGGGGGTGGGGGGGGGGGTGGGGAGTGGTGGTGGGGTTGGGGGTGTTGAGTTAGAAAACTACCTGAATGGGATATAACTTGATGCAACTTAGAACAAGATCCATTTAAGAGAAAAAAGTAACAGATGAGGAGGAGTAAAGGGCATAGAAGGAGCAAGATAAGTAAAGTTAGCTGACATGATTATATGAGCAATAGAAACAGGGAGTGGACCTTTTTCTAAAGTTGGTAATTTGATGCTTACAGAAAATGCAGTTTTATCCTTTATTTTTCTGGAAGTTATATTATTTTTTGTGCTTGAGTCTGATCCCTGCAATTGTAGCCTGAGTTTATTCCTTCATCAATAGAGAAGCTAGATAATGCTTTTACAGGTTTCAGACCTTTTATTAAAGTTGTTAAATCTGATAATCTTCTTTTAAATTGTGCATTGTCTTTGTTCTGAGAACTGCTTCGAGCACTTATCTGTCTGTAAAAATTGGATGCAAACACTTCATGTTATGTTCCATTTTACATATAGATTAAAGTTTGTATGACTATTACTTACGCAGTTCAGTTTTAACAGTGTCTTTCAGATATTCTGATGGGGAATACAGGCATTCAGAAACTCCAGCTGAATAGTACTGGTCTTGGGGATGAGGTTGTACTTTATAGCTAATTTTTAGTTAGTTCAATCTAGTTCTTATCACCATTGGGATATATATATACCTAATAATTCTTAATTCAGGGTGCAAGGGCTATTGCTGAAATGCTTAAAAAGAATTCAACGTTGCGGGTTCTAGAACTTAACAACAACATGATTGACTATGCTGTATGTATTTCTAGACATCCATTTGATAATACGTAATGTGGCTGAGACAACCACTGCTTCCATATTCTTTCTTATATGCTCTCTATTTCTGTATTTCAAAAATTGGATTAGGGTTTTGGAAGTCTTGCAGGAGCACTTCTTGAGAATAATGCAATCCGCTCAATTCATTTAAAGTATTTTTCTTTAACTTTGCCTTTTCTTTTTCCTGCTTGTTTTTTTGAGACGCTGATCATTGTTTATCTCACTTTGTATCTCTGCGAGCCTATTGATGCATCTACAGTTCTATAAAACTTGAATTTTTTGTCAGTTGAATTACTGATGCTGCATTTAAATTTTGACTAGTGGCAACTATGGTGGCGCTCTTGGTGCAGCAAGTCTAGCTAAAGGAATTGAAGCAAACAAATCCTTGAGGGTATAATTTCCTTCTGATAAAATTTCTACAGCGTCATTTTTAGTTTGCATGTCATATTCATGATAGAGACTATAAAATGCTTAAAGTTTCTGTTGATAGTTTACCTCTCCAAGCGTTTAACCTATAACAAAGGATCTTCCATATGGGTAACTTGAATGCTCACAATCTCAATATTAGATAAAAAATAATTAATTAATTTAGCCTGTGGTCAAAAGATTACGTTTTGGAATAAATTTTCTAGTAATAAAAAACAGTATAGATTAATGAATAGGGAGACGTCTGAAAAGAGACATAATTAGTGTGCCGCTTGTTTGGTTGCTCTGGAACAACATTGACATACAGAAATTTATTTTTGGTTATATGAATTGGAAATGAAGAAGAATATATCAATTCTATTTCTTGTTATTGTGAACCTTCAGTTGACCATTGGGTAATTCTATGTGCTAGTTCATGCCGTGTTTCCATGACAATATGAAGGTTTTTGAACCTAGTTGTTTTGACTTTAGCAACATGGATGTTCCTTCTTCTTTTTTTTCCTTTTCTTTTCATCGGTTTATGCCTCTTTGGTAAGTCTAGGTGTCCTTAACACGGATGTGCGATGACCAATGTCCATAGTCACAAGAGAACAGAAGTCCCACATCATAAATAAATACATGACAGAGAATGAAAAGACCACAAATGAGGACACTTTAAGCTAAACTAAGCACGTCAAGACTAGAGAGAAGGGGTAAGGAAAAGAGAAAAGTTGATTGAGGAAAGAGAGGAAGCTGGTATCAAATCAGAGTTCACATTTGATATCCTTTGTATTTTATTGTGGGCAAGCATAGGTGGGTGCATGCTTATGTGACCTTATTATTTTTTTATGTGGCTGCTGCTAATCTTTTTCCTTACATTCGCCTACTTCCAGTTTATGGCTGCTGTTTTCTGCTGTAAAAGCATAAGCGACGACATAAATCACATTTTTTAAACTTTGAAATCTCTAATCTATAGTACATCTTGTGAGCTTTCTTACTTTTTTCATGTGTTAAGTATTGGGAGGAGCATTATATTCATAATTCACCCCTTGCAACATTTCTTTCTGTTCTGCTAATCTGTAAAAGTTTGCAGGAACTTCATTTGCATGGGAATGACATCGGAAATGAGGGTGTACGAGCATTGATGTCAGGGCTCTCTGCTCACAAAGGTCTGCCTTCATCTGATTGATTGTACACAATTTCTTGCATATTTCCAACCTCTGTTTACTGTTGTCTTACCTGCTCAGTTCTACAGGGAGAATAACACTTTTAGATCTTGGCAACAATGACATTGGTTCAAAAGGGGCTTTCCATGTTGCTGAGTACATCAAGAAAAGTAAATCCTTACTATGGCTGAATCTCTACAGTAATGACATTGGTGATGAGGTAGATATTTGTTCAATTGCATTTTATATGATATTTAAAGTGATTGTACATGTGCATATATGACTTAAATTTACAAAATCTTGCATGTTGGTGTATGGGCAATGGGGCATGCACACATGTCTTAGGATATGGGATTATGATGTGTACCCATGCAGCCATGCGAGGGATGGCAATGCGAGGGATGGCATATAGCAATATAGTGTAGCTTTCTTGGACACCCTGACACCATCTATTCACCATTCATGACCATCTATTCACTATTCATGATGATTTCTTTACTCTCAAACCTGGGGAAGCAATATCATAAAGATCTAGTTCTTTAGACCGTCATCCATCAAGTGGATTGAATAGTTGCATGAGACCTTTTGATGGTAGTCACTGATCCCAAATTTGCATGAGAGCTTGCACATTTATATAGCAGGGAACCGAAACTATGAAGAATGATAATGTGAAACATCTCTGGAATGTTCTATATGATAACTATAAGCCACCACCTTTTAAGTTTAATAGGTGTCACGTCGTACATGTATTCTTGCTTGTATACATACATATATACAAGCATACCTATTATTCTTAGTTATTGATGTCACATGATGTCACAATGTCACAATGTCACATATGACCTTAACAGGGAGCTCAAAGGATTGCAGATGCTTTGAAGGAGAACCGGACAATTACTACCATCGATTTGGTGAGTATGCTAGCCATTTCACAACTTAATACAGTCGTATTTTATTTTTAGCTTCTGAAAGGGAAAAAAAAAAGAAGAAAAAAAATCCCCTAGTCATAAGAACTAAAGGTGCAGAAACCGTTGCATACAAGTGGTATTACAAGTCGAGCTCTATATTGTATTCTTTGTGAAATTATTTCCCAAATTTTACTTTGGCCTACTTCCTGTGAAGAGTTATTTTCAGCTAACACCTTAGTTTTATTGGAAATTGATTAAGTCCCTTTTGAAAAAGAATCCTGTTATTAAACCAAAATATGGCCTGCTTAAAAAAAAAGATGATGAGGATGACTAGGTTTAGTTAATATTCCCCCTCTCATCTCTCAAGATTTTCCAAAATCTTGTTTGACCATTTCTTTTCCTCTTAAAGAGGTTGGGGATGTGAATATTATCACCTGATTATCAGTAAAAGTTTCAAGGTTTACTATCAAAGGTTTACCCCATTTTGGGATGAAGATATAGGATTTTAAGAGGTTTCATATTTATAGGCAGGCATCTTCTGTTAACATGATGTTTCCTGTAGTTGTTTTTTATTTTAATTTCTACTTTTTTTCCTTTGTTACCATGAGAAGAGAATAGGCAAGTGACTGGCCTTTTCTTCATCATAGTGCCTGCTCATTTCTTCCTACCTTCTCATTTCTTCAGGGTGGCAACAATATCCATGCAAGTGGGGCCAGTGAGATAGCTCGAGTTCTTAAAGATAATTCTGTGATCACAACAGTGAGTAATCTAATTACATTCGGATATGTTGATGCTTAACCTCATGCTAATGGCTGAAGCTTTTTTATTTTCCAGCTGGAGTTGAGCTACAATCCTATGGGTCCTGATGGGGCAAGGGCTCTGTGTGAAATCATCAAGTTCCATGGAAAATTAGAAACGTTAAAACTTGGTTGGTGTCAGGTATTATCTAGTTTTAATCTCTCTCATTTCTGGTGTGTTTCATTGTTGATCAGTTTCATTGTTGATCAGTGATATCCTTTTTTTTCTTCTTTTTTTCTTCTTTTTTTTCTTTTTTTTTTTCCTTTACAGATAGGACCAAAAGGTGCAGAGTATATTGCGGATGCTTTGAAGTATAATACTACCCTGTCAACTTTAGACCTGCGTGCAAATGGACTCGGAGATGATGTATGCAACTTTTGTTTCTAAATTCATTTGCGGTAATTGACTGGATTTCCTAGGAATGAATTTGTCTTGCCATTCCCATAGGGTGCTGTCTGCTTAGCTCGGAGCTTAAGGATTGTTAACGAAGCTCTTACATCTCTTGATCTAGGTTTCAATGAGATAAGGGTTTGTATTATTTCTATTGTACGTTCACACCTAATATTGAGATCAGATAGGTGGGTAATCTTACATCTAAATACAGGACAAAGGCGCTTTTGCGCTGGCTCAAGCACTCAAGGCAAATGAAGATGTTGCAGTCACATCCTTGAATCTTGCAAGCAATTTCCTTACCAAATATGGACAGGTAACTTCTGATTTCAAATGGGGGTGTTTGTAACGTTTCTAGGCCTTATGATTGCATTTATATGAACTGTATATATGCAGGTTGCTCTTACTGAGGCTCGAGATCATGTGTATGAGATGAGCGAAAAGGAGATCAACATTTTCTTTTAGCTCATTTTCTTTTTGTGTTCTTTTTGTGATTGGATGAGAGTTGGCTTAGGCGCAGCAGGCAAATTTTATGGGGATTCCTTATTCGGCATTATAAGAATGAAGCTTGAAGAGAACTATAGAAAAGGGTAACGGTTCACATAGTATTAAGAAAATTTTGTTTTAGATTTGTATATCATCATCTGTTGTTTCGATGATCTATTTACCTCTTGTAAGGGTAATATATCGCAAATTTTGTAATGTATACTTTTAGACCACATACAGATCGTTGGATCGTTTTCTTAAGGAAACATTTTTTTTTATTACATCCTATTTCTTGGGTTGCTGCACTATTGATACCTTTTCTATCAGTTTTATACTTTTCTTGGCAGGTCAATTAACTTTCGTTTTTCAAGCAACTATGTGGGATACATGTGCATTGCACGTGGTCTAATATTTTTTGTTACTTTTGGTTTATTTGGGTTATGAAAATTGTTTTGTTTAAGCAAAAGTAGAACACTAACTTCTAATAAGTGTTTTAACGAAATTCCTTTTTAGAGTACCAATTCGAAAAATTTGTTTTTATCCACTATTAAATATAAATATTTAACAGAAAAGAGGAGAAAATTTTTCTACTATTAAATGTAGATATTCAAGAGAAAAGAGGAGAAACATCACCTGTTGTATTTAAAAAGAAGTAAATTTCCGTTAAATTCATAAAAATTTTCGATAACTACTCGAGAGAAATCTTGAAACTATTCAGCTTATGGAATCACGTAAATCACAGGAATTAGGAGAATTGAAAATTTTAGGGGAAAAAAAAAACCATATTACTGGTACAAAGTTTTAAATAGATCTCATCTGCACAACTTTTCCCTCCTGCACCCTGGCTTGTATGATGAGGTAAGTTGTACCTAGATGTGCATAAGAAACTCGGCATCTTCAGCAAAGATGGTCTGCTCTCCAAGTTTATTTCACTCAATTCTAGATTTTCACTGCAATTCGACTTTTCCGTACAAGTTTGCAACACAATTGCTTCAGTGTGTGGACTCTGTTATGGCCATAATGGAAATTATACTATGTTAGTGATCGACGAATGCACTAAGCCTTTAAAGCCAAATATTGTCTCTTAAAACAATAAAGTCATACGTATATCTGTGTGGAAGCTGCAAATTAAAATCATATAATAATTATTAATATGACTGGATGCATAAAGAGTAGCGAAGTGATAACAACAACATAGTTGAACGACTCCCTGGACCCACCAACGGTCGTACAATTCTCACGAACCGATTTCCGGTACATTTGTGAACCGGTCCCCTCCAATTCACAAAATCCTTTTAAGTGCTCACGCGGAAGACGTCATGATATGTGTGCAATCAAGTGAAGGTAGGCGCATAATAGAATATATAAGCCAAGGACTCCGCTAGTATGTTAACGAAATGTGAAACGACATGATCCCAACATGGACTATGTGAAAAACAGAACAAAGAAACAAACTCCATAAATAAGAAGTATTTTAAGTATTTTGTATGGAAAAACTATTGAAATGCGTGATTAGTTTTTTAGTTTCTAGTTTTCTACTATATACTTCGAAAAACTTTAAGAGTACCCAAAAAAATTTATAATGTACCACTAACAGAACTTGCGTACCAAAGCAAGCTACCCTCCATCTAATCCACATTTTTTTAAGTGATGAATAACGAACCTGAATCCATACCATATCCCTTTGTATACCAAGTACTATATAACTATGAACAACAACAACAGCAACAGCAACAGCAACACACAGTAAAATTCTTTTTCTCCTTCATGGGTATTATCAGAAACGTCCTACTTTTTAAACTCTACTTTTTATTCTGCCTACCTTAAAGCTAAACCATGTTCATTGTGGTCCTACAGCTACTTCTGGTCCTGGATGCTATATCTGCAACAGTAACCTAGCTGCCAACTTGAGAGGTAGGAATATCTATCCAATTGTTTATGCACTTTAAGCCCATGAAGGCACAAAGTAAAAGACGAAAAGTCAGATAACGAGTCTAGAAGAGGTTGAAGCTGTCTTCTTAATCCTACGTATTTAATTCAGCTATACAGCACTCTATGATAAACCAATGAAACAAAATAAATAAATAAATAAAATATACAGTAATAATGCACAAAAGGCAATCATTTGCAATTATAAAAAGTAAACTAGAAAGGTTCCTGATATGAAACGGAACAGGAGGTCTATCAGAATCAGCAATTTAAATCAAATAACACATCGTTTCACCAAATTTCATGATCTTTGACAGAAATTAAATTCAAAACAACTAATGTGACAGATGGATTTAACAAA
Organism: Asparagus officinalis; assembly: GCF_001876935.1. Classification (NCBI taxonomy): domain Eukaryota; kingdom Viridiplantae; phylum Streptophyta; class Magnoliopsida; order Asparagales; family Asparagaceae; genus Asparagus; species Asparagus officinalis. The sequence continues at coordinate 6,128,856 of NC_033801.1, read as the reverse complement.
ATTTGCCTAAATAATTATGAATAATTCCAATCTCACTCAATTTAATCCAATCTCACTCAATTTAATTGCAATATTCATTATCATGCACAAGTTCTACAATCAATATCAAATTTTAACAGTTACATGCTCAATTACTCTCAACTCACAAATATAATCTAAATAGTGAATATATGATAAGAGTTTAGAGATGGAATACTCATGCAATTAACTAATAAAATGAGAATAACAGAAAAATAATTTGGAAAATAAATCACAACAACTAACCCACGGGCTGTTACTCTGCAAATGTGCTTCGGTGGGTTCGACGACTCACTATCGGAAACGAGTGTTCGTCAATGCGGAGGAATGGGGTGGCAACAAGAAGAAATTGAGGGCGGTGGCATCGACTGGGCAATGACGCAGGCGACGACGTCGAGCAGGAGGGCGACGAGAGCGGTGGCGTCGAACTGGGCAATGACGCAGGCGACAGCGTCGAGATGGGAACCGATGAGAGGGACTACGGAACGCGGGCGAGCGTCAGGACGAGGCAGCCAAGCATGGCGTCGGGACAAGGCAGGCCGGCGACGTTAGGACGAGGAAATCGGGCGGGAGTCGGGATGAGGCAGTCGAGCGGGCGTCGGGACAAGGCAGGCGGAGGGAGTCGGAGCGTAGTTGGCAGGAGGAGAAGAGTAGGGGGAATCGGCGGCTGTGGAGGAGGAGGAAGAGAGCAGAGGTCGCGCTGTTGAGAAAAGAGGAGAGCAGCAGGGGTCGGCCCTAGGGTTTCACACCCGTGAGGCTTCACACCAACAATTAGCTAACTAAATTTTTTTGATTCAAATCTTTATTTTTTTTTCTCAATGGCCTCATACAACCTTATTTATAAAGAAAACTACGTGCACACAACGTCCAACAAAAATGGAAACAAAAAAAATATAGTCAAATCTCTCAATAAAACCTTACCAAAATAGAAAAATCCCTCAAATCTCTCGCAATTAAAACTAAATTAAGATCTGGTCAAACTTGCCAAATCTTCCTTATTCAAAACTAAAATAAATAAAAAGTCAAATAAACAAATAAGGAAATTTATCATTATTGTCCTCATCAGTTCCCTAAAGCTTTTCCCTTTGAACTAAGTTCAGCTAGTCTCCATCTTTTCAGTGACTTGTACATCTATTTTCTATTCAGATTAGATCCCTTAATCTGGTTTTCTTGAATAATAATTCTTGTCATAATCCCAGAATCAAACTCCAGGTAAAGACATGAGAATACAAACTGATCTATCGTATTCTTATGTACTGCCCAAAAAAAATGACAGATTTATTACTCAAAGATCTATCTCCGTGCAAACCGATATAGATTGGTGCCCGGGTCGAGTCGCCGTGTGATGAAGTATATATGTTGCAGTTCATGCATCTTCAATTTCACTATGTTAACCATCCGGTTTAGTCTGCAATCACAAATACTTTCATTTCATTTAGTATGTTGACAAGTTTGAACCTACTAGTAACATAAAGCATAACCAAGTGACATGTATGAATAAAAAGATGAAGAACAGCATATCAGCTCCTTAGCAGAAACCACATAAAAACTCAATTGTCATGTTCTCCTCCAAAGTATAGTGAAGCAATCTTAGGCTTACTGTAGATTAGGATCTGAAATAAAAGATAATAATTAAATAAAATCTAACACTTACAATCATCAATGCTTGAAGATGTCATAGATCAGGCTAAAACTCCAGAAGAGAAATGAAGCACAAAATTTCCAATTAGATGGATAATTAAAATCTGTAACTATTCAATATTGGAAGTCAAGGACATAAAGTAGAATTAAAATCTAATATTTTGGACAGTGAGTATTGTACTTTAGATTATTTAGATTTGAACACTAACATTTCAAATTGTAAATTATGTGATGAACCTGAGTATATTCAAAAAAAGAACTGAATGTAAGTGGGGGGCTGTATGCCAAGCTCATATTGTGAACTGACTTGAATCTTGACTTCGTCTTCTCAGGTTTACTGGTCAACAGCCTTTTTTTATTGAATTTGCTCTTTTTTTTAGAACTACAACGCAGAGCCTCATAGATGATCTGCTAACAATTATTTGATATTCTTTAAGATAATTGTTTATCCATTGTCTTTTATATTCATCAGCTAATTTTTATAATCCTCAAACTTGAACATGATCAGGTGGTAAAAAGAGTCCTATCAACTCATCTATAGAGATGTCTTAAACTTCACGATAAGCATATCGACCTTATCTATACCTTGCTTCAGGGCGATAAATAAAAGTAGAACTTGATTTAGTTTCTGAAGATGGTTGTACAGGTCAACTATGAAAATATGTTAAACAATGATTCAGTTATCATTCACTTAAAGGATTGTATACTTATATGTTGCTTGCTTCAGGAAAAAAAAACATGAACAACATATGGTCTAGTTTGGAATATGTTGTATGATTCAACCATTAAAAACGATAGTAGAATTACTGACTTGATTAATATATTCTAAAAAGATTCACTAACATACAAATAGCCAAACGTATAATGTGAATTTTAGAGATGTAGAAATGAGTTTACAAGAAAAACTTGAAATTGAGAAATACAAACCCAGTAATTGCTTGTCAATAAAAAAATACCACCAAATTTATAGTGTACCTGGATTAAAGAAAAGCCAAATCAGTCAAAGCAAAATCCCACCACCAGAAAATAACAATTTAATGCTGAAAGTTCATCCTACCATGCAATAACAACATCAACTTAGTAATGCTTGCGAGAAGCAGTAATAAGCAGACTTTAAAAGATAGCCATCAACCAAGAAAGGGCCTTGACAAGTCTGAATGAACTCAGATATGAAAACAATAAGGTATTAACTCATAAATTTTCATACTTTATGAGATAAGCTTGTTGGGCGTAGAGTGACGCCCTCACACCGCGGAAGCTATATCACCCGAGAGAAAGCCCTGTCTTTTATTGTCACAAAACGCAGAGTCACGCCCTCACACCGTGGAAGCTATATCACCCGAGAGAAAGCCCAGGCTTTTATTGTCACAAAAGCTCAAGTCAACCTTTATATTCACGTTTTACTAAGGAAACAAGAACAGAAAGTAAAATATCTCAACAAAGTAAAATATACACTCTTCCTCTCATCAGTTCTAGGACTGAATTGTCGAGGAAACCTACAAGCAATAGCCAACACCTAGAAAAAAAGTAAAGACACGAGATTTACGTGGTTCGGCAAAATTACCTACGTCTACGGGGAAGGGGGAGGGGAGATTCCACTATGAGGAGAACACCGACGACTTGTACAATCCACAAACTCGTCTCAAAAGAAGAAGATTTATTTTTTACTAAAAAAAATTGATATTTCTCTTGTAAAATCTCTCCACAACTCTCTCCTCATGATCTCTCTTTTCTAGCCGCCAAAACCCTCCTTTTTATTTTTCCTCTACAAACCCTAGGAATTTATAGGAAGAGAAATAGAGCCTCGTGGGTGTGGCCCCCGCGAGATTGGCCTGCGAGACACAAATTTGTGTCTCGCTCCTATTTTTCTTACGTGGGTGTGGCCCCTACGCATTCACAATTCTCCACCTCATACATCATTTGATAAACCCCAAATATTAGACGAACACTAGAAGAAACACCATGAATATCACCAGAGATCTGAAATGCCAAATTAAACTAGTCTAAAACCAGACGCCAAACTAGCTGCACCATTATACCATGACTACCTACATACCCTCTGACCGGGATCAAGCTAACTGTAGTTCTGAACATCGTTCTCCATATAATTATCTCCACCTCACCCCATCACCGTTCCGAAGGGTCATGCCCTCTTGGACAGATCAACATGGGCTGATATGAAGCAAGTCCAAGCAATGCTAAAACTTGCTACCTGTCACTACCTTGGTCAACATGTCTGCTGGATTCTCATTCGTGTGCACCTTCATGAGAGAAATATCATCTTCCTCTATGACATCCCGCACGAAATGATACCTAACATCGATATGCTTGGTACGAGCATGATGAACTTGATTCTTCGCCAAGTGAATCGCACTCTGACTGTCGCACCATAAGTTCACATTCTTCTGCTCAATCCCCAAATCGTCTAGAAGACCCCACAACCACAATGCTTCCTTCACTCCATCCGTCATGACCATGTACTCGGCCTCTGTAGTAAAAAGTATCATTGTAACCTGCAACATCGATCGCTAACTAACTACAGCTCCATGTATTCAGAATACATAACCAGTAGTAGATCGTCGTCTATCTAGATCGTTCGTATAATCAGAGTCAATAAATCCATCAATCTGACATGTATCTCCACTAAAACACAAACATGTATTAACGGTACCCTTCAAGTACCTCAGGATCCACTTTACTACTTCCCAATGTGCCTTTTCCGGATTTGCCATGAATCTACTGACGACACTGACCACCTGTGAAATATCTGGCCGTGTACACACCATTGCGTACATTAAGCTGCCAACTGTACTAGCATACGGGACACGTTCCATGTGTGTCTTCTCTTCTATTGTAGTAGGAGATTGTTTGCTTGAAAGTCTGAAGTGTGGAGCCAAAAGAGTCATCACCGACTTAGCACTTTGTATCCCGAATCTCACGATTACCCACTCTATATAGTCCTTCTGACTTAAGAACAATCATCGATTCGCCCGCTCTCTTCTAATCTCCATACCCAGTATATTTCTTGCAGCGCCCATGTCCTTCATCTCGAACACTTTACCAAGTTAAGATTTTAGCCTATCTATCTCCACCTTGCTCCTCGAAGCAATAAGCATGTCATCCACATACAAAAGAAGATAGATATAATCACGTCCATGAAGCTTCCGAATGTAAACACAACAATCATAATCGCTTCGGGAAAATCCATGCTTCGGCATGAATGAGTCAAATCGCTTGTACCACTGCCGAGGAGATTGCTTCAGTCCATAGAGTAACTTTCTCAAGCGACACATATGATTCTCCTTGTCCTCAACCTTGTAGCCCTTAGGTTGATGCATATAAATCTCTTTATCCAAGTCTCCATGCAAGAAGGTCGTCTTTATATCGAGTTGTTCCAGTTCAAGACCACCATGAGCAATAATACTCAATAGCACCCGAATAGAAGTGTGTTTCACTATCAGAGAAAATATCTTATTGTAATCCACACCCTCTCTTTGTGCAAACCATTAGCCACTAGCCTCGCCTTGTACCTTGTACCACCGAGCTCTAAAGGATCTTTCTTTCTCTTATACACCTACTTACAACCAATAACTTTTCTTCTTACAAGGAATGAGACCACCTCTCATGTTTGGTTTTTTCGAAGAGATTACATCTCCTCCTCTATCGCAACCAACCAACTCTCACTATCTCTATCCCGAATAGCTTTCTTCAAGGAGACCGACTCATCATCCTCCACCGAGAGTACGTATTCCACCAAGTTAACATGCCCATAGTGCTTCAGGGGTTTATCAGCCCCCAGCTTCAGTACCTGCTTGTATGCTCACTTTGGCCTAGTGGAAACCAAACTATCCTCGAGCTGCTGTTGTTGTAGTGCTTGTCTATTCTCCTGTTGAACCTCCTCCTACTCAAGCTCATCATCTACCTGATTTCCCACTTGAACATGACTAGAAACTGGTTGGTCTTTAGGTTCTATCTCAATAACCTGGGACTTTGAAGTCCTAACAGTTCCAACACCATCATCCTTGGGCGTCTTAGCAATCATGAATTTCTCATCAAAGGTAAGATCCCTACTGATCACGAACTTTGAATCTTCTGTACACTAAACACAGTAGCCTTTTACACCATTTGTATATCCTAAGAATATAGCTTTCTTGACCCTCGTGTCAAGCTTTCCCTCATTGACGTGATAATAGGCGGTACACCCAAAAATCCGGAGCCTCTCATAATTTGCATACTCCCCTGACCATACCCTATAGGGTGTATCACCATTCAATGTAGAATGTGAAGAATGGTTCACAATATAACAAGCTGTAGCCATCGCTTCTGTCCACAATTCCTTACCTAATCCAGCATAAGATCGCATACTCATTGCTTTCTCCCGTAATGTTGGGTCCAGCCTCTCCGTGACCCCATTTTGTTATGGTGTAGATCTGACTGTCCAATGTCTAGCAATGCCCTCCTGATCACATAACTCCTTGAAAGCATCATCTGTATATTTTGTACCATTGTCAGATCTTAATGTCTTCAATTTCTTCCCTATCCTATTTTCAACAATCGCCTTCCCCTTCTTAAATGTCTCGAATACCTCATTCTTATGCTTAAGAAAATATATCTAAGCATACCTCGAATGATCATCTATGAACGAGACAAAATACCTAGAACCACCCTTAAAAGTTGTCTGAGTCGGACCCCACACATCTGTGTGCATATAGTCTAATATACATTTGCTCTTGTGATTGCTTTTCAAGAATTTGACCCTGTGCGCCTTCCCGTACACACAATCCTCGCAAAAATCCATGCAAGGTTTCTTCAAATTCTTCAGCAACCCTTCCTTACCAAGGAGATCCAGACCTTTCTCTGACATGTGCCTAAGCCGCCTATGCCATAACTGTGTGTGCTCACATGGGTCTCCACCACTTCCTTCAGTTCTAACCGCTGCATCTCCCATCACCATCGTACCTGAGAGTGTATAAATTATCGTAACGAACACCTTTCATCACTACTAAGGAACCCTGAACAACCTTCTTCACTCTGTTCTCTGTAACAATCCTGCAACCACCGGAGTCCAATGCACCAATTGAGATAAGATTCTTCCGCAAGTCGGGAACATGCCTCACATCCATCAAGGTTCGAACCACTCCATCATACATCTTGATCTTGATATTACCTAGCCCCATCGTTTTACAAACATGGTTATTCCCATCAATACGGTTCCACCATCAATGCTTCTGTAGGTAGTAAACCACTTTCTATTTGGGCACATATGGTAAGAGCAACCTGAATCAAGAATCTACTTCCCGAAGGTATCCTCACCACCCGTGATGACATAGCATTCCTTCTCTCTTCCTTCCTCTGAAACATAGCTCACTTCTTCCTTGCCTTCTCTCCTCTCAGTCTTGTTGTTTTTCTTCTTCCCACCCACTCTCTTATTTAGACAGTCGATCTTGAAATGCCCAACTTCACCACATTTGAAACACGGTCTTTCCGCAAGAGGTCTTGATTTAGATCTAGACTTTTCTTTTCCTCGCTCATTGCCCCTTCCTCTAGCAAACAATCCCTATGCCTATTCCTTGTTACCACCAGTAGTCATGTCACTGTTTGCAATCTTCCGAAGGTCATCTGGTAGAAGCGTCCTTCTAGTCTCATCCATCATCAAATTGTCTCACACAAGCATCAGTGTTTGCACCAGGTTCTCATAAGACTTCGGTAGAGGTAGAAGTAGTAGAAGAGCATAATCCTCGTCTTCTACAGTTACATCGATGTCCTTCAGATCCGATATTATCCTATCGAACTTGTTGATGTATTCCCAGATTGATGAGTCATCCTCCATCTTACAAGATATAATTTGGATTTTAAATAGATCCAGTTCGTTAGACTATTCGTCATGAAGGTGCTCTCTAACTTCGACCACACGCCCGCAGCCATTTTTTTCTCTCCATCTATCAAGAAAGCTACATCCTTCTTAAGGCAGAGGATAATCGACGTCCATGCTTCCAGATCTAGCTCCTCCCAATCCTCATCAGACATATCATTGTGCTTCTTCTCCTTTTCAGCCAAAGCCTTGTGTAATTTCTGCAAAATCAATGATTTTTTCATCCGCATCCTCCAATAGGAAAAATCATTCTTCTCATTGAACTTTTTGATCTCGTACTTTCCAACTTTAACTATTTTACTTATTGACGACATTCTCCGCTTGTATTAATAAATCTGCTTCTCTCAAGAATTCAAACAAATACCTTGTGTTCACTACACAATAATCAAGCATCACCTCAGATCAGAAATTTTACCACCTCTAATCTGAATAAAGGGCTCTGATACCAATTTCTGGGCGCAGAGTCACACCCTCACGCCGCGAAAGCGATATCACCCGAGAAAAAACCCTAACTTTTATTGTCACAAAAGCTCAAATCAACCTCTATATTCCCGTTTCACTAAGAAAATAAGAACAGAAAGTGAAATATCTCAACAAAGTAAAATATACACTCTTCCTCTCATCAGTTCTAGGACTGAATTGTCGAGAGAACCTACAAGCAATATCCAACATCCAAAAAAAGTAAAGACATGGATTTACGTGGTTCAGCAAAATTGTCTACGTCCACGGGGAAGGGGGAGGGGAGATTCTACTATGAGGAGAACACCGACGACTTGTATAATCCACAAGCTCATCTCAAAAGAAGAAGATTTAATTTTTACCCAAAAGAAATTGATATTTCTCTTGTAAAATCTCTCCAAAGTTCTCTCAAGATCTCTCTTTTCTAGCCGCCAAAACCCTCCTTTTTATTTTTCCTCTACAAACCCTAGGAACATCTCTTCCTATTTATAGGAAGAGAAACAGAGCCTCGTGGGTGTGACCCCCGCGAGATTGGCCCGTGAGACACAAATTTGTGTCTCGCTCCTATTTTTCTCACCTGGGTGTGGCCCCCACGTGTTCACAAAGCTTAATCACACGAACCCATCAATTTATCTGCAAATATCAAGTAGTACTTACATCAAATTAAATGCTCATCTGCATCTGTATTAATGGCTTGATAACGAATCCACTCGTAAAGTTAAATGGAAATAAAATCAAATATAGAAAGTGTAATAAAAGCTCTCGATATTTTAGAAAAAAATTAAAATGTCTTTTCCGTCGAGCAAAAATTTAATCAATATATGGATCTCCATTCCAAGTTAAACAATATAAAGGATGAGCAAACAGTTGAATTTTAAAAATATAGATAATGCAAATAAAATTTGTGACGATATTTTCCTTGTGCAATCATATCTTTACTAATAGATTGTGCTTAAATTCAAAATCATAACATTATCTTTCAACATTCCTACCTACCGATATCAATCATAAACAATATGAAGTTAAATCTAAAAATTTTACATCTTAGTATTAACATGCAACATGCTTATTAAGTAAAGACACAAAGGTAAATATAAATGCGAAAACCAAAAAAAAAACATATATGAACAATTTTAGGTACGCCTAAGCTTTCATGTACTCACAATTTTCTTGCAGTTTGTTTCTTCTTGTCCTTGGTCTCCAAAAGCCATCAATTATTCTGTAGAAAAAAAAAGAAATAATTTTAAACAATTTTAAAAACAAAAATCGCATACATTTTTCTAAAGGAGCTTTCCTTGAATTTCATTAAAAACATTGATTTATGTTCATAATCATACTCCCTTTAAACCACGAGTTCGGGAAAATCTTTTAGTAGACAAAAATACCCTTGGAATTCAAATATTAATTCATAATCCATTAAGTAAGAGTAAGTTGATAAATTGATGAATTCTTATTGGATATACATAGTATGAAGATAATGATATAGTTTAAATTAAAATGTGAACCTGAATGAAATTATTAAATACCAAATTTATAAATGTCTACAAGATGAAGGTCGTATATGTAAAAACCAAATAAATTAATAAGATAAATAATGTCAGCCCTAAATATTAAACCAAGGAACAATGCAGACCTACAAATGTACATAATATGTTCATGATATTTGCAAAATCCACCAAATAAATTAAAGAGGTAAAAGTCATTCTCAAAATTATGAAAAAGGAAAATTAAAACAAACAGTTGTGACCTGAGGACACAACATGGCAACGTGGCAATCTCTCACTGGCTAAAATTCAAGTAGTTCATGGTACTGTATAATTAGTTTTAAATTTTAATTATACTATTATTATTTAAATATAAATATATTTATAATTATTATCCTCACATATGCTAATATATATATAAGACAATAAATTACAATAATTTTCATAGCACTTTTATCTCCTTCTATAAGTATGTGCCTTAATTATTTTCTTCTTATTAGGTTAAATTAGATTATTTTAAAGTAATTAATTATATTGTATATTTAATTTTTTTATATTAAGAAATAGTAAAAATTTTCACAGCACTTTCACCTATTTTCTTCTTATTAGATTATATCAGATTATTTTAAAGCAATTAACTACATTGTTTGTTTAATTTTTTTCAGACCAGAAATTATAATAATTTTAATAGCACTTTCATCTCTTTAAACATGTATATACCTTTGTTATTTTATTCTTATTAAATTAGATTATTAGATTAGATTAGATTAGATTGTTTAAAAATTATGAATTATAAAATTGTAATAATTTTCACAGCACTTTCACCTATTTTCTTTTTATTAGATTATATCAGATTATTTTAAAGCAATTAATTATATTGTATATTTGATCTTTTTTCAGATCATAAAGTTTAATTATACTATTATTATTTAAATAGATACTGTTTGTATAAAAGTTTAAAAGTATCTCACACGTATCTTAGATCTCAATGTCAATTATAATACTTACATATATGTTTTGGTTAAAATAAATTTCATGTATAGACTTAATTTATATGATTCTACTTTAACCGATTAGATAATATAAATTTTTTTTACACCCAAACTCTTCCACAAAACCAAAAGAGAGTAGCAATGTTATAGCTATATATATCCACATGACCACAAATATCTTGAATATGAACAAAGAAAACCACACAAAAAACCCATATTAAGTACCCCCACACACCCACTGTTTTCAAAACCACTATTCTCCATCTCCATCTATAATATATCCACATATCCAAATTAAGCTTCTAGAGTTTCCCTCTCACCAACTCACCATTGATCAACTCTCTTTTTTCCTTTATACTTAAATTGTATAACATTCATTATGATGAAGACTCACCTGGGTCCTCTACATGTCTTTAACGCACAATAAAAAAATAATGTACTAGGCATTGTAGTTAGTTAGTCATTATAAATAAATTAAGCAAAGATTAATAGTTCTTAAGAATGTACTACGTTCCTCTATCTTCTACTGCAAACATGTTAGTTGTTTATTCCTGGCTCCAAGAGATTTTCAAAATTAATCTTGAGGGTTTCTCGCATTAAAAAAGTTATGTTAGAGGGCCCATACAGTCTGTTTTATAGTTTAAGATTGTCAACACATTTTGTCTCTGATGCATATCAGTTATGAGTAGTAATATAATTTAATTGATCCAAGTATATCCTAATATATTTCTGGACTATTACTTTGTCTTTTGCTCTCTATTATATGCCAACATGGTATAACAATTGATGTAGACAATGAAGACATTACTGTGAAATTTCTTGGGAAAAAGATAAAGGTGGAGAATGATTGATATCGGCTCAACTAAATATGAAAAAAGAAGGAATAAAGGATAATATTTTTTTGAATATTGTATAGTAAAACTTAATTTTTTAAGTAAAATTAGGAATCTTTAGAAGTGATTTTCATGCAATTTTTTAATATGCATATGCTTATGTGAATGATTATCAAGAATATAATCTTCAACATAATCCACACAGATAATCAAAGAATCTAACCCTAAATTACAGGTAGATTCCTATATAATAACAAAGAAAGCCACTGATTGCTTACGATTTAATTGCTAGGATTTTGGATTATGAAACGAGAGGGTCAGGGTTTTCAAATTGCTCACTTCTGTTCGTAGAGAGGAGAGAGTGGTTATAAGAGAAGGGGAACAACTTCAATTTGAATCGCATGTATCCGCTGTTATATGTATCAATAGTTAATACGTAACTCGGGTGATTAAATTAAAGTTAATTGGTTTGCTTTGAAATTAATGAAACAAGTTAGGGGTAATATTGACCAATAAAAGATTTTCCAGGACTCTCACTTCTAATGGAAGTATATAGAAGTATATAGTATGATCTGCAGTGAGTCCCAACAATTGAGTTTTTACAACTCGGATATGGCCCAAACTTATTCTGTTAAATAGATTGGACTGCAGCCTCATTACATCTGAGCCTGATGCTTGATTTCTCATTATCATAGGGATGTAATATTGATGGGCAACAATTTAAACGTGTTCATCATCTTTCCGGGTGTTTTATTTCATTCCCACAGACTTTTCTCCCACTGATAACATCATGAAAATGATTAGGAGCCAGCAAGAAGTGAGAAACTTGCGAGCTCAGTTTTTGATTTGACGCATTTGGCAGCCGGCCAGTTGGCTAGAATGAAAACCAGCTACTATGATTAACAGCATACAAGGAAATTGACTCAAGGCCCAAGCTGGCGGCTAGTAAACGTTTCTTTTCGCATCTTTGAGAACAACTGACGTCTGAACAAAGACCACTGCCTTCTTCGTGCCTATCCATTTTCCTTGTTCAACTATTAAATTCCAAAAAAAATTAGTTGTACTGCGTTGCACGAAGACAAAATTGCTGTGCTTGCTTGAATAGGAATAGAGTGCTCAAGTTGCTTAGTTGAGAGGTACTTCAATTAGTCGATCACACGCAACTTGTGCTCATTTTTGTGCTAGCTTCTTGTTCTGGATATTGGATCCT
>NC_033801.1:6084152-6116337 GCF_001876935.1 Asparagus officinalis | reverse complement strand
AGTTCCTGCCAACCGATTCCCAGTACATTTGCAAACTGATTCCCTCTGATACACGAACCGGTTCCCCAAAATTGGCGTACTACTTACAAGTATGTCAGGTGCAAAGTCTATTTTAAGTGCACGTGGACAAGTCGCCGTGCAATGTGTACAATTAAGTAAAGGAAAGCACACAATAGAGTATAAGAACCGATGACTTTACTGTAACTAAATACGTATGTTAATGGAATGTAAAACGAAACCATGATCCTAAAACGAGCTCTGTGAAAAAAAAAGAACAAAGAAACAAAATCCATAAAAAAGGCATTTAAGTATTTTGTATGAAAAAAATATTAAAATTCATAATTAGCTTTTTAATTAGTTTTCTACTATATGCTTTGGAAAACGTTATGGGCGCCTGAAATTTTTTTACAACATACCACTAATCGAACTTGCGTACTGAAGCAAGCTATCCCCTGACGAATCCAAATTTTCGAATTGTGTACCCGAATTCGTACTGTGACCCGCTACGTATTGCGTACTGTGTAATGGATCCTCTTCACTATAGTTAGACATTAATAATCCACTTGTCGATGAATCCCATAGTCAAATTCAACATAAATTCCGACTACTCAAATATAAGTGGGCTCTCCACTGCCAAAACCCAGATAGGGACCCTGGATGATTTTAGAAGGCCTATATAATTTGAGGACAGAGTGGTGCCTAGAATGTCCACTTACTATATCTGCAGTGAATACGGTGATGAATACCTCTCATCTGCTACTTCTATGTATTTTTATTTCCTTGTCCCAGTTGAGCAGTTTAGCCGCGAGAATGTTAAATGATCAAACTGGTTTTGATCAAAACTATGCCATTAGTTGGGGAAGAGATCATGTCAGGGTTCTCGATAGGGGAAGCAGAGTTCAGCTGTCCATGGACAAATCCTCGGGTAACTCTTCAATTCTACGGCATAATTTTGCAGTCTTCGCTGTATGATTTCGTCCACCTTATATCGTTATGTCGCTATGAGTTGAGACCGTATTTTGTATTTTGTAATGCAGGCTCTGGATTTAGTTCTAAACTGGCATATGATTCAGGCTTCTTTGGTTTGTCTATCAAAACGCCTGGCAAGGATACTGCTGGAGTTGTTACAGCTTTCTACGTATATCTTCTAAATTGACCACTTAAATCTCTTATTATTTTCAACACTGCATCCTCGCGTTTATTCCCGAACTTATCTCTCATATCCGCGGAAGGTTTTTCTTAATGACATCTTATATATATATTCATAGCATTCGCACAAAATTTCTCCCTTGATTACTGTATATTATGAATCTATGATTCACACACGATGCTCATCCGCATAAGGTCACTCTAAATTTTCTGCATTTGATTCTTTATCATAATCCTTAACGTGACATAATTGGTTAGTAAGAACTGCACCTTCTCCCATAACATACATCCGGCCCCTAAACACGATATTGTCAATGCGTATATGTAGGGAGTTTATGTGACCTCTATGATTTCTTACTATACCTCACAATGTTTTGTACAGTTAGCCTCAAATGCAAGAAGCCATGATGAGCTAGATTTCGAGTTCATGGGCAACAAAGAAGGCGAACCTGTAACTCTTCAGACAAACATCTTTACCAATGGCTACGGGAACAGAGAGCAAAGACTTCACTTGTGGTTTGACCCTTCAAATGGCTTCCATGATTACAAAATTTTATGGAATCCCTACCACATTGTGTAAGTGGAAACTACCTCCATGCATTAGTAAACATAATTTTAGTGAAAAATTCTCATTCTGGTGTTAATTTTACAGGTTTTTCGTAGACGACACCCCAGTCCGAATTTTTCGTAATCAGACAAATAAAGGTTTTAAATATGTGTCACAACCTATGAATGTAATTGCAAGTTTATGGAATGGTGAGGATTGGGCTACAAACGGAGGGAAAGATAAAATCAAATGGGGAAAAGATCCATTTATCGCTGAATTTCAGAGTTTTAATGTTGATGGTTGTTCCTCTAACGGATCAAATAAATTACAGCAATGTTCTTCTTCAAATTTTTGGTGGAATGTTGGGATGTATAAGGAGCTCACGCCTGCACAAGAAATCGCATATCAGAAAGTGCAGAAAAGTTTATCCTATGATTACTGTACAGATAAAAAGAGGTTCTCTGTGATGCCCCCTGAATGCAAATATCAATAATAATTATGTGACTCAGAGTTACGTCTTATAAACAAATGTAACAATTTATATTTCTCAAAGTAAAAATATATTAGATTTATATTTTCAATATGTTGTCTTGTGCAATGATATCATTGTACTCCTTATGCTTTTGTTTCCTAAATAATGATAGGGGCACACCCTCTACCACACTCCCAACCACACCATCTCTCTTGCTACAGTACACGGGGCCCACTTGAGAACCAATCTCAACAAATTGAAGGAGTTGCTGATCTCCTCATCATTTTTAACCCTCAGGTGACAAAGATAAGGCAGGCGTGGTGGGCTTTTAACGCCTCGGGAGTATTCACTATCAAGTCCTTGTATAAGATCATCAATGATGGTGGTTCTTTATGCAAAAATCAAAACTCCATTTGGAACTCCATCATTTCAAGCAACGTTAAAACTTTTTTACGGATTCTCTCTAAAAGGAAATTTCATACGAAGGAGAACTTGTCCCAACAAGGTATATATGAGAAGGGGACTCATCCTGCTCACTATGTTTCTTAGCTGTAGAATCTGATGAGCACCTGTTTTATTCTTGTTCATATGTGAAATATGTCTCGTGCTTCTTGTATACATCTCTATGAATGATTCATGACTTGCTGACCTCCAAGATGTTATTGATTCACATTGAGATTTTCTTGCTGATGCTAAAGATCGAAGATTGCGGTCTGCGGTATTCCCTGCTATCTGTTGGTGTATTTGGAGGGCCATAAACAATCTCATCTTTGATCAGTTCGTGAACCTCGTCAATGCTCGCATCGATCTAATACTGCCCACTTCAACATGTTCTGGATCGAGGGGGGATTCATTAAAGAATGGAGCCTTGTCTTCAGCTCCGAACCTTTTTCTGTGGCCGCTCATTTAAGTCCAGTCTTGAGTTTGAAGTACGCAATGTGCAAACTATTTTTGGTAATGTGGCGGGTGACGTCAAAGGATCAATTCTCATCTATTCCCTTATTTCTATTAGTTTGTAGATCATATATTATCAATCTTCTGACCATCTTCTTTGAGCCTTTGTTTACATTAATAGAATAATTGGCATAGATTCCCTTTGGTCTTAAGAAAAATATTAGACCACCATGCATAGATTCCCTTTAGGCTTTCTATCCAATTGGCAATATGTTATTGGGTTTTGGTATCCCGTTGAATTGGATGTGCAAAGGCACACTGATATATTTTACCACTATTTAACCAAATTCCTACCAAAATAATGTTCTTTTCTAAAGTTTTACACCAACTTGGGTAAATTGAGTAATTTATATTATTTTGATCGTACTTGACTCTTAAATCGATGCAGTAATATCATGTACTAACAGGATCTGATGTGACAAATCCAAACAAACACCAATCTAGATGATGATGACTACGTTGAGTTGTCAGTACAAGAATCGAGAGCTTTCGCGGGTAGTGAACCTATTTCGTCTGGGGATTTCATATCTCCAGTTAGGGGCTGTTCGTTTGGCCATTTTTTTTTGGGAAATCAAAGAATAGGAAACCTATTTCCTATAATATTTGTTTTGAGGTTGTTTGGTTGGTTTAAAAAAGAAAGAAATTGTAGAATAGGAGATAAGATGAGATGAGTTGTCAACTTATTATTGGATGATGTGAGTGATTTTTAAAAAAAAATGTTTTGAGGTTGTTTGGTTGGTTAAAAAAATAAGGAAATGAATTGGAGGTATATTATTGGATGATGTTTTGAAGTTGTTTGTGTTTGGTTCGTTTTTAAAAATAGGAAAATAGATGAGATGAGATGAGTTGGAGGTATATTATTGGATGATGTGACACGTACTTAAGGAAACCAATTTCTTGTTTTTTTTTGAGGAAATGGATGGAAAGGAATGTTTAATGAGATGAGATGAGTTGTCACAATATTATTGGATGATGTGTGTGATTTTTAAAAATGGGATAAGATGAGTTGTGATGAGTTGGATGATGTGACACATTTCTTGTGTTTGGTTTATTTTTAAATGTAAGAAAGGAGATGAAATGAGATGAGTTGGAAGATAAAAATAATATTTTATTAGATGTTGTGGGTGAGTTTTAAGGATGAAAATGGGTAAAAATATTTTTTTATTGATTTCCTTGTACCGATTTCCTTTTCTTGATTTTTAGGAAACCAACCAAACGGGCCCTAGAAGGCTTATGTTCACATGGAAACACATCAAGAAATCAGGTCTTGGTCCCCACCTAAACAAATTTTGTGCATGGGGTAGCGATGTGGCACAATCTCTTCTACTCATTCAAATGGGGGATCACATTCACATGGGTTGAGAAGTGTATATATGACGATATACAACTATTAAAATGAGTGAAGGGGATGAGTCATCTCACTACCAAGCACAAAATTTATGCTTGGTACCAAGCATACCGCGATTTATTTCGTGAGGTGCACGTACATGCGTACCTTCTCTTCTATATACTTCATAGTATTTATAAGATACATATTATAATAATATATATATATATATATATATATATATATATATATATGAGTGAAGGGGCCGCCTTTTTGGTGCCCGGCCCGGCCCGGAATAGTAATTTTTTATTTATTTATTATATATGTATAATATATTATATGTATATATAATATATTTTTATATATGTATAATATGTGTGTGTATATATACTCTCTCTTATATATGTATAATGTATGTATGTATGTAATATATTACTCTTCTTATACTATACATGTTATATATAAGTATACTCTCTTCTTATATATGTATAGTCTCTCTTTATATAAGTATATATAAGTATACACTCTCTTATATATGTATAATATATGTGTGTGTGTATATATATATACTCTTCTCTCTCTCTAGTATATATGTATATATAAGTATACTCTCTCTTTTATATATGTATAATATGTGTGTGTGTGTGTGTGTATACTCTCTCTCTCTCTCTCTCTCTCTCTCTCTCTCTCTGCTCTCTTAGTATATATGTAATATATAAGTTAACTCTCTCTTATATAAGTATATATAGTATACACTCTCTTATATATGTATAATATGTAACTCCCTCTTATAAAGGTATACTCTCCCTTATATATGTATACCCCTCTTATATAAGTTACTCTCTCTTATATAATGATAATATGTGTGTGTATACTCATCTCTCTTAGTATATAAGTATAGTATATTACAACGGCTACTTCTTCCTCATGGCCCAACCGGCAATGGCTACTATGCAATTTTCTCTCTCAAGTTTATAACTTATAAATGTATACAATATATTACATATAATATATGTATAATTAATATATATAATATATGTATATATAATATATAATTACATAATAATTTTGAAGTATATACTAATACATAATTATATAAAATATAATAAAATTTAAACTAATTTTTAGCATTTTTTATCAAAAAAAAAGAAAAGAAAAAAATTGAAAAAAAATCCGGGCCGACCCGGAGCCCGGCCCGGTTGGGGCCCGGCGTCGGGCCCGCGACCCTGCCCGGGTACCGGGTCCGGGTCGCGGGCTCCGTTTG
Organism: Asparagus officinalis; assembly: GCF_001876935.1. Lineage (NCBI taxonomy): Eukaryota > Viridiplantae > Streptophyta > Magnoliopsida > Asparagales > Asparagaceae > Asparagus > Asparagus officinalis. The sequence continues at coordinate 6,110,624 of NC_033801.1, read as the reverse complement.
CCGGCCCGGGCCCGGATTTTCGGCGCGAGCCCGGGCCGGGCCGGAGAGGACAGGCCTATATATGAGTGTATAAAACTTTGCGTGTGGACAAATGTTTGCTATTCACTTAAGTTGACATAGAGCTCGTTTCATGCAATATATCACTTGAGAATGTAAAAAATACTCTAACTTAGCCTGTCCATCTCAGGCCGGGCCGGGCAAAATCGGAGCCTAGCCCGGGCCCGGTTGCCCTAGGCCGGGCCCGAGCCGGCCCAGATTTTTAAAATTTTCAAATTTTTTAAAAACCTTTTTAAATTTTAAAATATACATAAAAATTTACAGAAAAAATGCTAATAAAAAATAATAATATTATTAATAACTTAAAATGGCATAAATTACAAATACAAAAATTATAAAAATAAAAGATGATAAAAATAACTTCTTTATTAATAATCAGTAAATTATTTACAAGTATAAATTTATTTTGGAATTCGTCACATCACAATAGATGAGTACATCACAACTAGGTTGGCACCTACTCACCTATATCACTATCATTTGTAATTGTTTTTAAAATAATTCATTACAAATTTAAAGCTAAAAAATAAAAATTATAATTTTAATGAATATTGTTTATCTTTATATCTATCTTCTAGTCCCAACTCTTCAAATTTATCTTTAATTCCAGCCATCTGATCGATGCCTTGCATTCGCTTCTCGTACCTCTACCAATCTTGTAAGTACATCACCGCTTGTACAGTATACGGATCTAAGCATGTCATGTGGTCGTCAATCAAACGTCCTGCAATGCTAAAGTTGGATTCCGAAGCTACCATCGAAACATGCACTGTTAGTAAATCACGAAGCATGGTGGAAAGTATAGGATATGAAACTGATCTATATACCCTCCACCATTACAAAATATCTAAAGCATTTCCTTAATATTTAACTAAAGAAGCAGATAAATATTCATCTATTTCAGAAACCTCTAATGATGATCTAAGTCCAGATCCACCAGTTAGCTCAGCTACCATTGCATACCTATCAAAACTTATACTTTTACCTCGGCCTAAGCTCGAAGGCGTCGAAGTTGTAAACTGTTGTGCAACTACACCATGTCTAGCTGCATACGCATCATATAAGGTTTGAAAATAATTTCTAATAGCTAAATGATTAGAAGTAGCAGTAAGGATGGATCCATCATCTAAGTCTATAATTTTTCCAACATACAATGATTATAACAAACTTCGAAGGCGAATATCCTTCAAACATGGATCAATAAGAACCCTCAAACCAAAAATATGAGGAATAAGCCTAAAATACTTATTAAATTTGCTCTCCATTTAAAAAATTATAGCTCCAAAAGTAGCATTCATACGATATTTGTTAAATTTTTTTGAATATTTAAAATTTGTAAAGCAGCTAAAGTAATAGTTGGATAATAACAACGAGATAATAACAATGTAACATCATAAAAAACTTATAACATCTCATTTAAATTACATATAATTATCCATTCATTTTTAGTTATTCCATAAGTGCTACCAGAGGTAGAACTAAAAGTATAATAATTTATAAAATCCTTTATAATTTTTTATATTCTATTGCCATACTTAACATTGCATAGGTGGAATTCTACTTATGGTCAACATCTTTTGGAATTAGTCTAGGCTTATAATTTTTTCTTTTACAAAATTGTTTACATATTTTAATTCTTTGTTCAGAAGCATTATGCATATTAGCAACTATTCTAACATTTTTTATCATGGGTTTAATTTTAGTAAATACACTTTGAACAATTAAATTTAAAATATAACAGATACATCTACTATGAAAAAGATCATCATGGCATGGCAATGACAGAGTTGTTTTGATAAAATTAACAGCTACATTGTTATTACTTATATTATCTAGTGAAAAAGAAAATATTCTTTGATCAATTTATAGTTTTATAAGTTCTTCAATTATTAAAATTATAATATTAATATCAGTATGTGACTCTTCAATTACAATAAAGAAAATTACTATTTTAAATATTTGTCAATTTTCATCAATCTAGTGTGCTATGATACATAAATAACCAGTTTGTGCTCTAGATGTCCAAATATCGAAAGTTAAAGAAAATCTACAGTTTAAATTTTTAAAATAAGAGATTATTTTTTCTTGTTCCTCTTGATAATGTTTTAAAATATCACGTTGACAGGTTTGACGAGAAAATTTTGTAAATACGGGATAAAAATCATCTTTAAACATATCTTCAAATTCATCATCTTCTACTAATTTAAAAGGAATGTTTTTAAGAATAATAAGCATGATTACGCATTTCCTGGCTCAGTTAGCGTCATAATTCTAATTACCGAGACTACCAGAAGAGGAGGATTGGGAAATCATAGATTGTCGGATATCACATTGAGGATTATGGTCTTTGTTATGTTTTTTTATATAGCGTTTGAGGTGGTTGGTGCCGCTCTTATGATAAGCTTAGAAAGTCTGACTGCACAATGCACATTTAGCCTTCTGGGTAAGAATCCTACCGTGTTCATCCTTGGTGACGTCTATCTTCTCCAAAAAAATCCACACATCGGATCTCGGCCTTTTAGGAACTCTTGGTGCAGATTCGCCGCCACCGGATTCAGGATTAACACCGTTAGGATCGGTAGGAGTAGTTGTTGTAGGAGGACTCATTTCAAGATCGGTAGAAGATAGATTTTGCTCTTCATAATCAGATTTGGAAGCCATTTGATGAAAAGATTAGAAAGTATAAAAAAATATTAGAGAGTATAAGATTGTATAATAGAGTATTAAAGAGAAGTAGATGAGTTTTGGTGTGAGGAAAAGAAGTAAAAACCCTCCTCTATTTATAGAGGCAGCCTCCTAGGCAAATGACCCAAAAACCCCCTCACAAAATAGCCATTTTTGACCATTTTTAGGGGCAAAACGACCAATTTGACCATTATGGCTGGGCCGGGCCAGCCAAAATGGTCACATCTGTGACCGTTATGTCCGGCTCGGGCACAACGGTCACTCCCGTGACCATTTTTACCAAACGGTCACCTTTGGTGACCGTTTCGGCCGGCCGCGGCACGCAGGCCGACCCGGCCCGGCCCGGATTTTACCTGCAACGAACCATTAGGTGACCTTGCGATCGGACAGGGCTCTGGTCAGCGGCCCGACCGATTTTCTATGCCCCGGCCGACATGTACCGGGGTCGCCTTTCGAGCGGACTCGGACCCGGGTTTGGCCCCGGTTTTCGGGCCAACCCCAGGCCGGGCCGAGTTCCGGCCTGACCAGCGGGCTTTTTGGACAGCCCTACTCCAACTTTACCCTTATTTCTAGTATAATGCACGTGTGATGCACGTGTAACAACTTTCATGTGTAAGCACAGAGGACGAAAGCAACAGTTCAAGGGCCTGATAATATGAACTTTGACTAATGTTTATGAAATGTTAAGCCCATTCACATGTTTATCAATTTCTCAAATCTGGTTGTAACTTTTAGCAATACCAACCACAACAAAGTGAATTACAAATGGAGGGAAACTTTTTCCTTTTAAACTACGATACAAAGTATAATAGCACAGACATCTTGCAGAAAGCATAGATAACTGTGTACAGAAACTAAAAATAAAAATGAGATGAAGCTAGCTTATCATCTGCAGTCGAGGCCATGTGCTATTCATCATTGACGAAGAATAATACGATCTTATTAGAGCACTGATGTTGGAGCTACATCATCTCGCTCCAATAGTCCACAAGACCGTTGTCATCAAGGTTGGTCAATACGCGAAATTGAAAAATGGCTGGGTTTGTCGGCGCGAAAATGATAGATTGTTTCGGCAAGCTATATATGTTTTACAGGAGAGATATCAGTATTCTTTGTTATGGTGAATGGATTGTTGAGAAGGAGGCAGAGATGGGGCAGTTATATATTGTTGAATGTAGAGGTTATGATATGGAGGAGATGAAGAGGGTTTTGATTTGAATGAGGAATTAAAGAAGATTAATAGTGTCGTACGTTAGTTGAGAAGGAAAATTATTAACTATGTCTTTTGTGCTTTTAACCATCATGTTTTTACCTTAAATTCCTCAATTGAGGAAAATCAAACGCAATCCTCTAACATAAAGTTTTCATGCTTACTTGAATAGTAAATAATTTACAGATAATTGCAATGCTCTTTATGCTTTAGTATTTTAGGACATCTACCCTATTATGTTCAAATTATGTGAGGTGCTTGCTCCAATAGTTTTAGTTTCTTACTTTTTTTTTCCTTCCTTTTGCTATTATCATAACCGAATTTGATGATGGGAGGTTACAAAAGCGTAAACAACATTTAGTACATAATAAAAGTGCATTTCTTTTGAGTTTTAATTTATTGTTATTATCATAATCGTTCTATTTAAATATTGTGATTACCACAAAATAAAAACTATTTATACCATGTTTATGACTTTTAAAATAAAATAATTTAGGAGTTATGAGTATGCGTTTAATTAAAGTTATGACTTGCTTGTTTATGACTTTTAAAAATAAAATTATTTGAGAGTTATGAGTATGCATTTAATTGGGGGTTATGCTATGATTTATGTAAAGAAGCATGAATGCATGTATTTTAAGTATTATGAGTATGCATTTAATTGGGGGTTATGCTATGGTTTATGTGGATGCATGTATTTTATGTATGTATGTATATGTTTTAAAAGGCATTTTCGAAAGATATGTTTTAACATCCCAATCAATTTTTATAATAGTATTAGAGCATTTTCAGTAAAAATATTTTAACATCCTAATCCATTTTTATAATAGTATTAGATTAGATTAGATTAAATTGTGGTTAACGAGAAACTCAAAAACAATTCCTCCGGCTCATCGTACGTACAAAAGAGGCTCGGACCGTATGGATCCGATCCATGTGTTCCCTTAAAAACGAGACAGCTTGTCAACGGCGTTAAACCAAAAAAAAAAAAAAAAAAGTTTTCACCTGACCCAAAAATAACGTAATCGGATTTGCTTTAATTTGCAATTACTCCCTCTCTTTCCTCATAATCTCTCTCCCTCTCTCTTTCTGGACTTTTCCTCCGGATCTGAGCTCGGATATTGGGTTTGAGATCTCGCGACTTCGTCGATTTGTTGAATTTTAGGGTTGAGGTTTGGGATTTCGGGGAGCCATGGCGAGCGAAGGAGCGTCGAGATACGTGAAGCTGACGAAGGATCAGGATTCGCCGATGGAGGAGATCCGCCCCGGCGAGCTCAATCAGCCCGTTAGGGTTCCTCAGGTAGAATCCTTGAATTATTAGAAGAATCCAGCTTTGTGCATGCCACGATTAGGCACTGGCTCTTGAATTGGAAATGGTACTGTCAGTTTCAAACTGTTATGTTATAGATCTCGGTGGTGTTGTTGCTAATTTGTTAAATTATGGATCTCAATTGTTAGATTAACTCCTTTTTTTTATTTTTTTACGTAGAACTCTGAGTAATGCTTGAATTGTTTGAGAAATTGATTGAAAATGAACCGACGACGGTACATTTTTCGGGTAGAAGCATTAAAATGGTTTTGTTCTTTAGATCCTTTATTAGCGTGCTACTAGAATTCATGAAAATGTAGCTTTTTAGATGGGAATATCGAAGAAATGGGACTAGAGCATTGAATGATATTGAATCCATTGGAATGAGTTTTTTTAAAGTAGAACTTGAATTTTGCTGGATAAATCTCCATGAGACGTGCAGACATTGAAACTTATGGGAAAGAACTGGTTGTTGTGTTTGTAGTTGGAGGTTCGCAAATGCAATGAGTGCGGGCAGCCCCTTCCAGAAAGCTATGAGCCACCAGCTGATGAACCTTGGACTACTGGAATCTTCGGTTGTGCTGAGGATACAGACAGTTGTGAGTTATACTCATTCTTTCACTGTTTTTATTTTGTTAATTTATTTTGTAACTAATATTGTTGAACCATTTACTATGTCATCCTTTATCTGTTTAATTAGTCTAGGACAATGCATTGTGATGATTAACATGCATAGTGCGGATGGGTTTAATTGTTTCTTTCATTTTTTGTGTTTCAGTCGTCTGTGTCATAAGCAAAAATTATGAGAAGAGATCAAAATCACCAACAACAATACTTAAACATAAATAAATCTAACACATGCAATTAAAACCCCTACCAATCCCTAATAACTCAATAAATTTCTCATATCCATCAATTCAACCAAAATAATAACACAACAGTATTGATCGAATAATTCGAAGAGAAAATCTCATTTTGGATGCTGACATACCATTCAATTCAATCATCGTAATCTTGCGATTTTGTATCCAGTCTCATCGAAAAGAAAAGTTGAATGGGAGATTAAGCCTCATAGTTATAGAAAATCATGGGGCAAAGAGTAGGTTAATTTACTGCATTTTGGAGACTGAGGGTGTGTTTGGCAACTTCTTTTTAACCAGGTTAGTGGCTCCTAACGTGGACAAGGAGTAGAACTTATGTTTGGCAAAACAACTAGGCCAATTGTTACCCTTTTTTCAATTCAAATTCCTCCCATTAACCAGGTTAGGTTTGGACCACCTCCTCCTTAGACCAATCCTAACCTAGTTAGGTACTTAACCATGGTAGGGTGGGTTTTGCCAATCACACCCTGAGTCTAGGGTTTATAGAAGTCAGGGGTTGGGTGAATCAAAGGAGAAGGAGAGGGAGTAGCCATTAGGGTTGGAATCTTTACCTAGACGAAGAGTGATTTTTGGGCATAAACCTTGGATGACCCAATGACAATTAATTATGACTACTTCAAAATTCGTGACTTTAATGGGCAATAACGCACGATTTCTTCATTTCATCCTAATGGCATATAATTATACATACTTTAAAATTCATAATTTTCATAGGCTGTAAGCCACATTTTTATCAATTTTGATTCGTTTCAGTCGAGTGACAATTAAGTTTTCTTAATTTAAAAGTCGTGATTTTCATAGGCTATATAACCAACGATTTTTATCATTTTTCGTTCTTTGACTCGATGACAAGTACCTATACGTATCTTAAAATTCACAATATTTGAGGGCTTATAACAAACGATTTTATCCAATTTTGCCTATTCCAACCTAATGGCAATTAATTAAGCGTACATTTCAAAATTCATAATTTTCATGGGTTATAAGCCACGATTTTTGTACATTATTATTTTTGGCCCAGTGACAACTAATGTGTACTTCAAATTTTTTGATGTTTGTGGGGGCTATAACTCATGATTTTTTTGTAGTTTGATTGTTTGTATCTAATGACAAATAATTATGTACTTCACAAGTCATGACTTTTGTTAATTTCGTTCGTTATAACCCATAATTTTTTCTTTTTTTCGATCCAATAACAATTACGAAACATATTTCAAAATTTGTGATTTTTCTTCTTTTCGATCCAATGACAATCACAAAACATATTTCAAAATTTGCGATTTCATGGACAATATCCATGATATTTGCTTATTTTTGTTAGTTTTGACTCCAATTAATCATGCATACCAAAAAATTCGTGATTTTTATGGTTTTAACTCATGATTTGAGTCTATTTTCATTAGTTTCACCCTAATGTCAATTAAATTTTGTTCATAAAAAATCATGATTTTCATGGGCTATAGCGCACGATTTTTGTCAATTTTTGTTGTTCAACCCCATGGCAAACAAGTACGAGTACTTCAAAATTCATGATTTTTATGGGCTATAATCCATGATTTTTTTTTGTTCTTTTCAACTCAATAGCAATTGGTTGTTCAAACTTTAATATTCACAATTTTCATATGCTATAATTCATATTTTTTAACTGATATCATTCATTCATTTGTTAGACCTAATAACAATTAATTATGACTTCGTAAAAATTCACAATTTTGATGGATTATAACCTACGATTTTGGAAATTTCGAATCCTTTCGTCCAATGACACATAATTATACATACTTCAAGATTCATGATTGTCATGAGCTATATCCACAATTTTTGTCAACTTTAATTCATTTCGACCCAATGACAACTAATTTTTCTTTTCTAAAAAATCCTAATTTTCGTGGGTTATTATCAAAGGTTTTTGTCAATTTTTCATTTTTTGACCCAATAGCAATTAATCACGCGTACCTTAAAGTTTACGGATTTTACTGGATTTTCCCACGATTGTCCATTTTTGTCAGTTTCAACCTACTGGTAGTCAATTACGTGTGCACTTAAAAATTCATAATTTTTATGAGTTATAACCCATGATTTTTGTGCATTTCCATTTGTTTCGTGGCAACTAATCATGCTTACTCTTAAGTAGCAATATTTATGAGCTATAACCCATGATTGTTGTTAGTTTTCATTTGTTTTGATCCAGTTACAAATAAGTATGTGTAATTCAAAATTAATGATTTTCATGGGTACACGGCTTTTTTCTATCTTTTGTCCTTTTCGGCCAAACTGTAATTAACAAAGCATATTTCAAAATTCACCAATTCATCGGCTGTAACTCACAATATTTGCTTATTTTCATTTGTTTCTTTCTCATGGCAACTAATCATGCGTATAAAAAATTTCATGATTTTCATGGGTTATAGCCTACAATTTTAGTCTATTTTCCTTAGTTTAGACCTAATAGCAATTAATTTTCTTTCATAAATAACCGTGATTTTCATGGGCTATCACCCATGATTTTTTAATTTTTGTTCTTTTATGCAATAAGAATTAAGTATTTGTACTTCAAAATTTATGATTTTCGTGGGCTATAATCTATGATTTTTCCTAAATTTCGTTCATTTCGACCTAATGACAATTAAGTTTAGTTTTAAAAATATCGATTTTCATGTCTTATACCTAACAGTTTTTTCTTAATTTCCACTCTTTGACCGAATGACAAATAAGTATGCATCTTAAAATTTTTGGTTTTTTATAGGCTATAACCTATGGTTTTTGTGCATGTCTGTCTATCTTGACCTGATAGTAATTGTTAGGTGCGCACTTCGCAATTCGCAATTTTCATAGATTATGACCAACAAATTTTTTTCATTATTATTTGTTTTGACTCATGTAGGCTGTCTAAAAATCACAATAGATAGCTGAATCCCTATCAAACACTAATGATGGAAGTTACAATCTGACGACTTTCAGAAAGCTACAATTTGAAGATTTTCACATAGATCGATGAAGGTTACAATCTGACGACCTTCACAACAACTGATGAAAGCTCTAATTAACAACCTTCAACATCAGGAGTTACAATTTGACAACTCTCAACGAGCTAAAGCAAATATTACAAAATGACGATCTTTGCAACGCTTTGACAGAAAGAGACTACAAATCGACGGTCTCTTCAAACTAAGACGCGGTAGTTCTTCCCGCATACCAGCATCAAGATGCATCGTGTTCACAGCCACGGATGCAGCTCAAATCCAGCTACCAACGTAGCTTCTAACGCTGCCAACGCAGCTTCTAACGCTGCCAACACAGCTTCCAAATTGCTACTAACGCAGTTTCCAACGCTGTCAACGCAGCTTTCAAATTGCTACAAACACAGCTCAGATCCAGCTACCAACGCTGCCAACACAGCTTCCAAATCGTTACAAACACAGCTCAGATCCAGCTACCAACGTTGCCAACGCAGCTTCCAAATCGTTGCAAACGCAGCTCAGATCCAGCTGCTAACGCTGCCAACGCAGCTTCCAATTGCTACGTCCGAGCTTCCAGACGTTGTGTTCGAGCTTCCAGACACTGCGTCTGAACGCAGAATTCATGCTAGAGTGTGGATTTTGTGTTTGACTCGTTCAAACACGAGCTGAACGGTTTCAAAACCGTTTTTCACGATCTGAGGGATCACAACTCCACTCAAGAGTGATTTAAGGGGCGGTTACATCCCATTAGCCCCACTTAGGAGCGAATTAAGGGAGCGGTTACACCCTTTAATCCCTTATAAATACTTAAAAAATCAGCTTAGTTCGTGACTGGATCTTTCATTCTTTTTGGCAGCAAAGAAGAGATCTTTGGGGGGGGGGGGGGGGGAATTGCTGGAGCTTTGGAAATCAGCAACATGAGCTTTCTTCATCATTGGCTTATAGACCGATTTCGGTTAAATCGACTCTTTCATAGAGTTTCAAACTCGTTCAGAGTTCTAAAACTTACCACGCAAGTTCAGAGTTCTAAAACTTGCCACGCAAGTTCTCCACAACGTCAAATCGTGAGGAGAAGATCATGTTCCAGTGAAACAAGACCTCGGATCGTCAACGGAGAGCAAATTCGACGCGAGCATTCGAAGGAGGCACTTCATCGCCACCTTGAAGAACCCAGAATTAAACAAATAGGAGAATCCAGATCATTCTCCTCTCTTTTGTAACCAGAAAATCTAATTGTAACTGAGATTAAAGGAATACAAATCAAATTTCTTTCATTTTCTTTACTACAAATTTTCAACAAACAACTCAATAGCACCTATTATGCATACAGTCAAAATTCGCAATGTTTTAAGACTAGGACAAATTTTCAAAACAACCTATTTTGCGATTTTATTCCCAAAAAACGACCCCTTTCCTCTTTATTTGTAAAAACCGATCTGGTTTCAGCCTCAGCGCTGAAACCAAGTTGGTTTTTACAAAAAAAAAATTCAATACTTAACGGGAGTTGAACTCCCGTGAAGTTTAGCAGCTTAATTAAATACCTGCTAAACTTCACGGGAGTTGAACTCCCGTGAAGTTTGTTAGTTAAAAAAATTTAAAAATTTGTCCTTAATGAAAGTCTGGGGCGAGCAAAGGAAAGGAAAGGGCCGGTCGGTAGCTCGTCTCGCGTGCGGCGCGTCCATCAAATTGGCGCACGCAGTGCGACAACTCTCGTTCTTTTAGCATTCCTCCTCCATTCCCTTGAAGCTGCTGCCCGTTTCAGCGGATCCCGCTCCCTCTAACTCCAATTCCTTGGGGATTAATGAGGAATTAGCAACAAATAATCGCGAGGGGCAGAGGATTAAGAGAGAGAGATGTGGAGTTTAGGGGAATTTGATTTAGATTGGATTTTTTTAAAATTTTGGATCTGGTCGTTTTTTCTAATGAATTAGATTGGAGCTTAGGGGAATTTTGGCTGGTTGAGGGGTCCGATTTTTGAATTTGTTTTGATAATCTGGAGCTGAATTAGGGGTTTTTAGATCTATCTCGTTCTGCAAGAGATCATTTGGTGGATCGTGGGAAGAAACACAAATCTGAGTATAATTGCTGCATTTTCGGTGATTTAGCTGAATCTTATCGGAGATTTTTAACTAAGAAACTTCACGGGAGTTGAACTCTCGTGAAGTTTAGCAGATTAATTAAATATCTGCTAAACTTCACGGGAGTTCAACTCCCGTGAAGTTTCGAAACTTTTTTTGTAAAAACCGACCTGGTTTCAGCGCTGAGGTTGAAACCAGGTCGGTTTTTACAAATAAGAGAGAAATGAGTTGTTTTTTGGGAATAAAATCGCAAAAAAGTTTGTTTTGAAATTTTGTCCTTTAAGACTATAACCCACGTTAATTTTGTTCGTTTTGTGCCTATGACAAATAAGCATGCATAGTTCAAAATTCACGATTTTGTTAATTTTTATTATTTTCGACCTAATTGCAAGTAACTAGAATATTTTCAAAATTCGTGATTTCATGGGCTTAAAAACCCATGATATTTGCTTATTTTCATTCATTTTGATCCAATGACAATTGCTCATGTGTATCTCAAAATTTGTAATTTTGTGGGTTACAACCCAGGGTTTTATTCTATTTTTGTTAGTTTCGATGCAATGACAATTAACTTTTTCAATAAAAAAGGGGATTTTCATGGGCTATATTGGGCCAATAACCCACGTTTATTTATAAACTAGATATGTAAATTATTTGTGGATTATGAGACCCAAGTGTTTTTATGTCAAGTTTGGTTCAGAATTCTAGGAATGTTTCTTGATCCATGCATGTTTGAACTGGTAGATGTTTTGAAGATTCAGTTGATTGTTTCGATCACCGGTCACCTTTGATGTTTCAAAGATGACATCCTGTTTCATAGACTGATTGACATAACTTCATTTAAATTTTTTTTTTATAAATTAGATAACATGTTTGCAATGCTTAATTGTTACAAGTTAGTAACTTTAGTTCTCCATATCTAAGTTGTGTTTGCAAATATGTTTTTCTGCTGTATTTTACTTTTGATAATGGCTTTACATGATTGTATCTATCTTCACATAAGTTCACGTTAAGACAATCAAAGACATGACTGACTGTTGACTGGTTAGATTCTTAAAGCATAATGTACATTATACTTCACAGATATTTAAATCAAGTAGTGAATCAAGGAGTTGTCTCTGTATTCGATCACATTCTGGTACACATTCACTCTGGATACTTGACATTTGCTAGAATGTTATAATTGGGCTTGCTTTCTCTATTGTAAAGACAGATCTTAGGAACCAAAAAAGTCTGAAGGTGTCCTACCATTTAGTTTTCTTTCAATTTTTTCTGCCTCCTAAAATGTTAAAATTCTCATTCACCCTTGTCGAGAATTGAATCTTGCAAACCTTGTGCTCTACCCTTCACTTACACAATGATCCAGCGAGTGATACTGATCTTGAATTCATGTTGAAAAGACATTATTAAATTCTATAGCCGTGCAGGAATTTGAGAATGACAAGCGTGAATTTTTTAAGTTCCCCCATTACTTAATCTGAATCAGCTTTACAGAGGATGCTTCAGTAGAAGGAATTACCAGCAATGGATTTGTATTTGGTACTTCAAATGATACCTAGTGGATACCTCGAGCCTAACATTTAAGACTCGAAATATGCAGCTAAGTGTAAGAAATTAAAATGTAATGCATGGATGATGAGACATACAACTTCATTTGTCAGACGCAATTTTATAGATTTCGTAAGGTTAGCTTGGGTACTTGTTGATTCCAATAATTTGAGTTTGTCTTGTCAAGTTGTTATGTTTTATTTTCGTGTTTTATTTACCTGATGTAGTGTCCAATGATGTATAGATACAGAAAACTGACTTGTGTTTTTGTGTATTAACCTTATCATGTCGTAACTGAATTTTGTAGTTTTATCCCAGTTTATGTAACCTTATCTACAATGTAATCTTATTCTAAAACTAGAATTTTCCTGTATTCTGCTGTAATCCACATTTTTCATATCAGCCCATTACATCATGTAGCCTTGACCCACAACTGCAAGTATCTTATTTTCAAACATCATCTCTATGTTCTTTTATCCATATTTCTATAACCAACCCTCATAGTGGTCTCACTTCCCATGGAAGTCGAGCTGCACAGAATATGTCAAGAAGTCTGCTTTAAAGATAGGGAGAACCAGCTCTTGCATGTCGCCATTTTAGCATGACTTCGGTAATTTTCTATCTTCTGGTGATCGAAGGACCCAATAGTTCATTTTGATTCTAGTATGCACGTTAATTGTTAATTTTGACAAAAAGATGAAACCAAGAATGCTTCCCGCTATGACAAGTTTTGTTAATGAAAATAGTATAACCAAAATCTAGTGTAATGACCATATTAGATGTTTGAAATTATCAATATTAAAAGCGAATTTACATCTGTTCTGCTTAGAAAAGCCAGACAGTCACCTCCAATTTATGACCTTGAGATATTGCACCCTTTTCATTTTCGTCATTTTCTTCATTGTGCAATAAAGATTTATCTGCTTCTCATTATGATGTAATTCAATCTAATCTTTTTATTGTACCTCAACAGGTTGGACTGGGTTGTTTTGTCCTTGTGTTCTGTTTGGCCGTAATGTTGAGAGTATTCGAGAGGACATTCCTTGGACTAAGCCGTGCATCTGTCATGCTATCTGCATTGAAGGTGGCATTGCACTTGCTGCTGCTACAGCAATATTTCATGGCATCGATCCAAGGACTTCATTTCTCATTGGAGAAGGATTGCTGTTTAGTTGGTGGATGTGTGGTATCTACACTGGTCTTGTCCGCCAGTCACTGCAGAAGAAATATCACCTGAAGGTAATGGCCGCTGTTACCAGAAAAAAAATCTTAAAGAGAGCATGACCCGTGGTATCTCACAAATCTTAATGCACATATCCCAATTGTTATCAGCACAATCACTGTTGTCTGGCAGTAAAGCAACATTTCTGACTGCAGTAATGGTGATTGCAGTGATATGTCAGGTGTCACCCCTCCTTTCCTGTGCAACGTTAGCGGGTCCTCTATAGGATTTTTTTTCCCCGTTATGAATTGCACTGTCTCATTTTTCACCATTTCATCTAAATTGTTATTTCTTCTGCTCAGTGATGATTAGCATGGAAAAGGTTAATGTTTTCCCCTTAGTAACTTTTTCTTTTTTTTCTCTCTCGTACAAAATCCTTGCAGAACTCGCCCTGTGATCCTTGCGCCGTTCATTGCTGCATGCACTGGTGTGCCATCTGTCAAGAGCATCGAGAAATGAAGAGTCGCCTCTCTGATAGTTCTGTTATGCCGATGACTGTTGTTAACCCTCCACCTGTGCAGGAAATGAACGCTAACGACAACCAGGAGTCTCAAGCCTCTGAAAATGGAACTCAGAGTCAGCGTGCTACCCTGGAAATGCAAGCCTTGTAGAAGAACACCATACAGTTGTCTGACATTGAAGAAATATGGCTCTTGCAGTGTCATTGGGAGATTGATTTTGTTTTGTACTGTAATTTTTGAAACTGATAGCCTAATGGAGTTCTGCAGAATGCTATTTGGTATACAAATTGTTAGTTTAGTTTAAAGTCGGGCTGGAGTTCTTTACTACATCTTGCAGTATGAATTTGGCTACTGTTGGAGCATTTAGAGAATTAGACTTGCAAGTGATAGCTATACTTGATTTGTACTTGAGTACAGTGCTTCTACTTACAAGCATACAAAACTTTGAAACTTTAATATATTCATTTTGCAGTGTGAATTTGGCTTCTGTTGGAGCACTTAGACAATTAGATAATTTTGCAGTAGTCACTCGTTCAACCATGCTTCACGCAACACGATTGTACTGCATAAAAAGCGAAACCTTGCTGACAAACTGGTAGCTAGGCTAACATTGATCAGCCACAAGCTTTTTAACATCATGATGCCAACATAACACTCAGCTATTGGTATCTGGGGAATGAAAAGAAGAAAACATATTGTTCTTGACTAATCAAAATATCTATGTTTTGCAAAATATTGAAGCTGAAGACCGTGCTCGTGACTCGACAGCAAACCCAATGTGGACTCTTCCTCCTACTGGTTTGTACAAAATCAATGTTGATGGAGCATGGAGAGAAGGACAAGGCATAGAGGGGTACAGGATGTGTGGTGACTGGTGAGGGATATGAATGCCATTTCCATGGCGAGATTTTCAAAAGGCAATATAAGAGTTGCCGAGGTTGCGGTATGTGAGGCTCTTGCTGCAAGAGATGCGCTAATTTTTGCACTTGAAATTAGACTTCCGAAAGTGATTCTTGAAATGGATAATTCGATCGAGCACTCGGATAGGGTTATCTGAGCTCGGTGGAACTTATGAAGACATTAAAAAGTTTGGTTAAAGATTTCAACATGTTGAGGTTCAACACAGACCTAGGAGTTGTAACAAAGTCGCTCATGTTTTGGCTAAAAAAACATAGGATCTTTATGATACGGTTGTATAGATAGAAGAAGCATATGATGGTATTGTGCCATCTCTTCCTTCTTCTTTTTTTTTTTGCTAATTACAATAGTGCAAGTTACTAATGAATGGAATTTTATAATTTTATTAAAAAATTATGCTTTACAAATAGGGACACAACTATTAGAGTAGGGCATGTGTACGCATAATATGAACTACAAATTATTTTTGCAAACTTATTATAACAATAACTGCGTACATACAGATGACAGCATGAACGGTCAGCAGATCATGCTGTTGCCAATAAATAAGAAAACAGAGACATATTTAACAATTTGAACAATCACTGTACAGATAATACTTCTTCAATTGTTACAAACCGGCCTTCCTCTATGGAGAGTTGTCCTGCAACGCCCATGGCCACAGAGAGTAAGCCATCATTTAAGTCGACAGCAGGAGCACCGCCACTTCCTCGAGTTTTAACAGCAGATAGGAAGTTCAGATGCTCCAAATAACTCGATCCGTGATGCAACCCATCATACCTTGAATACATAACCAAATGAAACATAAGCATGAATGAAGATAAAATAATTAGCAAACATGGCCAGACTTTTCTGTAAAAGAAACAAAATCATGATGTTTATACACATGCTTTCCTGACTGAATGGTGCTCAAAGTTCATCTTTTATGCATCTTGCAAATTATTGAAAAGTCAACCAAATTGTTTAAAACTATTCATAAATTTTCATCGAGTGTTTAATGGCTTTAAATTTCAATATTGTTCATGGCATGATTTTTCGCACCATAGTTTCTCCCAGAAGTAGTCCAGCAGAGAACAAGAATCATCTATCAGAGACTTGTTCTTGCATACAATACAAAATAAACATTAGAATTGATATCTTTAATTAGTTTATAATAATACCAAAGATCATGCTCTCTATAAGTTAATGGCTCAAATATGAACAAGTATACAGCATTATTTACTTTCCTTCTTGTATGCATTGATAGTAAATGTGGAATAATCTTGATGGCAAATTCCGTTGGTGTTGTTCTTCTGCGTGCAAAAATAATTGATTGCACTTACTTAATTCTTTCATCCTGAGCCTTTAACGTCTCGACTCCAGCTCTCCCTGCGGCTCTTGTGCCTATACGCACAACACTCTCTGGAACGAAAGCCTCACCCTGTTATCAAGTCAAATATTTCTCAGAATTAGAGTGTCATGTAAGCTTACAAAATCCGTCCAATGAATCGCTCATAAATCAATTAAATGACTGAACATAAAAGGCTAGGTTGATTCTTAATAACATAAAGCAACATGCTATAGAGTACAGATGATAAAACTGGCGGAAAGATATCCATGGATGTAAAAGCTACCTTTCCTATGTCACCAACAACAGAAATCTCTTGCTCATTTTTACTGCCTTCAGCAAACATGCACAAGTCTAGCATTCCACGAGAACCGTTATCAAATTCAACAATCACGTATGCATTATCGATGATATCTGGTACCTGGTTCAAAGTTGATTTATGAGGATTGAAAATTTTCCTCTAATAAAAGATTAAGTTGCAAGAGTAAGTTATGGAGAGAGGGGTTGACTGCTCTTCAATTAAACAGAAGGGAAACAAACATATCGTTTTAAAATAATGTATGTAGAAGGAAGCTCCTAAAATAACAGTATCACATAAAAGAATTGTGCATAGGTTTCTCTCTCAAAATTCGGTAATGATTTGCTCACATATACATGTATTAATACAGATGTTGTGGTTGTTCTTTCTTTCTTATTTTGCCCTCTATTTTTGCTGTTGAGGTTATCTTCTTAATTGTTGTGCAGTGGTGTTGAATGGCAGCGGAACAACCCGAGGCCCACCCGACTTTGTGAGTTATAAATACCTAGTTCTTCCTAGGGTTTTGTGAGCAGGTAAGGGGAGAACGTGGGCGTGCAAAACAGGGGGAGAACGCAGGTTTTGGCGGCTGTGCAAGGGGGAAAACAGCATATTGTTTTTCGGCTGTAGTTCGGGAAGAATTACAGAGGGTGTTGGCTGTTCTTTGGAAGAATTTGAGAGGGTTTGTGCATCCCTTTTGAGAGAGAAATTGAGAGATTGTTTGAGGGTTTAATTTGTGAGGCCTTGTATGATTGTAAACCCTTTTTGTTTCTCTTTCTCTCTAATAGTAGATCTTCCCCCTCCTTACCTCGTGGAAGTAGACAACTTATTGAACCACGTAAAAATAGTTTGTCTTGCTGTGATTTGTAATAGCTTGTTAAGTTCACTCGACAAGTCAGTCCTAGAACTGATGAGAAGAAGAGTGTATATCTCACTTTGTTGAGATATATCACTTTCGGTTCTTGTTTCCTTTGTGAAACAGATATTTAGTTGAGATCTACTCTCTTGTTGTGCACCAGAGGTGCTGCCGAAATTTTCGTTGCCCACAACAATACATTTATCTGTTACTCATATGTTGATTACAAAGTTTAGAGACAAATGCTGACCTTTCCTTCATAAATTTCATCCTTGTGATTAACATCAATAGACCCAGAAGCCATCACACGAACTGGATTTGCATCTGCAAATAGTCTCATCAAATCAAAAAAATGACAGCACTTCTCGACGAGTGTTCCCCCAGTGTTGATGTTGAACCGATTCCAGTCATTAACCTGCAGAATATATTTACAGTAACAATACAAAGGGAACTTATAAACACGTAAACGTAATCTATAACGCAATGCGCACGGATGAAGGTGACTACAGCGTCAAGATATCATTGAGGACAAGACCAGGAATCTAAACAAGACCATGGATCAGTGCGTAAAACTAATAATTCACAATATATTGAACAGGCTATGAAAGGGAATCAGAAGATAACTCTACCTTGACCAGAAAGGGAAATCGATGCTCACGTATTGCGACCATTTTGACATGCCCAAGCTTTCCACTTTTGGCAGTTTCAATTAGTTTGGCTACAGGAGGCATGTACCTGTACTCTAACCCAACTTGTACCAGTATTTCAGGCCTCTTCTTAGCTGCATCGATGACCTATAATTATGCATCTTCAATCATCAATGTCTAGCACAAGAAATATATACAGGGCTTGTATAGAAAAGGTCTATAATCCTAGATGCATGGACAAATATATGCAGGTTATAAGTTAAAGCAAGTTACATAGGTTTGACCAACAAAAAAACAAATGAAAAAAGAAACTACAAGAAAATTTAGAAACCTATAATTCTATTTCTTTCTTTCTTTTTTTTCCGCTGCGAATCAATGAAAACAATATGTGTATCACCTTCTTGGCATAAAATAAAATCAGCGTTCCTCCACAATATATTTTCCCCCCCTCGATCGTGTTTTACCCCCGGTCCAAGCAAGCATGGACCATCCTTGATGCTCCAACTATCCAGTGAACAGAAACCATCACATAGTTTATTCGATCACTTGCGATTTCCGTACTCTTTACAGCATGTGGTCTCTATTCCTCTAGTTTCGGCTCTCTACATATGCATGTAACAAGTGACAAACGCATACACTGTGAAGTTCAAGAAGATGGAAATCATGAGGTTGGACCTTGGCGCAGTGCCGGACCGTGGTGCAGAGGGGCTTCTCGACGAGCACGTGATGCGGCTTCGGGTGAGCGATGATGTCCATCAGGATCTGGAAATGGGTCATGTTGGGCGACGACACCACCACCACGTCGCACGTCCCGCTGTCCAGCAGCTCCGCATGCCGCGAAAACACCTTTAATTTTGAATCAAACAAACAAGAAAAAAAACCTAGCTTTAATCTGAAAAAAAAATAAAGAAAGAAAGAAAGAAAACAAGGTGATGGGCATGCAGCAGTCCAGTTGAGAAGGCACGGCCTGCTCGATCACCTTAAGAGGAGGCGAACTGGGGACAGAGAGGGATTCCGAGAGTTGGAGGGCCAGGGTTTGGGAAGCGGGGTGAGGGTCCGCAACGCACGTGAGGACGGCGCCGTGGGAGCGGAGGTGGGAGAGGTTGGTCATGTGCTCTCTGCCCATCATCCCAACTCCCACGATCCCGTACCTGATTACTATTTCACTCTCCATCCCCACAATTTCTGGAGAAAAAAAAAGATAAAAACGCAGGATTCTGTGTCAGGGTGCTGATTTTTTTGCACCCGCCCTGTTTTTAACTGGTTTCGGGGGGCACGCACGTAGGCTTCTATTGCGGCCGGATACAGAAAAATGGAAAAAGACGGCAAAGCAAACAAAGAAGAGTATCCATTGTTGGGCCCCTCACGTTTAATATATTTACATTTATGACTATGCGTTGACTCGGTGCGTCGTATCTTATCTTGAATGACACGTGCCCACCGCGGTTGTAATAGTTCGGAGGTAGCGATATTCTCTCTCATAGTTTTGCTTTCGATGCTCCAAATATCATTCGTTAAAACCACGGAATATTAGTGGCTTAAATAGAAAAGCCTAAGACCCAATAATAACTAGCGTTACCATTTTATCGGTGGATTTAAATCAACATTGAGTTGTTCTTAATGGGTTTCACGATTTGCACGCGCCAGTGACAAAGATTTGGGTTTAATGTATTCAGCTATTTAATGTGCAATCAGTTATATCCTTCATTTTCTACTTGTAATTGCTCTAGTTTATTAAAATGGCTCGACCCCCAAAATGAACCATACTGAACAGGAAACCCACGAATCATAAAATTAAGCTCGGTCTATTTATGCGTAACTTGGTTTCACTGTATTCCTACTCTCTACACAAATTTTAATATTATTCAAGTAAAGATGAGCGGTCGTGCTAGCATTTGGGCTCTCATCAGGCTTAACTCAAAGCTTTGGAACTTCATAACCAGCAACAATTATTTTTTGTTAACAAAGCCGCAAACAAACAGATGCATAACATTTCAAAATATAAATAGAAGTACACTGAAACTCCGCAATTATAGTAGATAAATAACAAGGCATCAAGAAACTAGAGCATTTCACATCCAGCAATAGTCCAAAACAACAATAATGCATCAAACTTCCTAACGATCCAACCCCAAAAACCCCCATGTCCATGAGACAAAACCTAGAAACCTCAAGTAACTCCCCACTACAAGACTCGCACTTGAATAGAGTATCAAAAGAACAGACGAGTAAACTTCGACACTCAGCAGCAAGAGGCTCAGCGGTATCGGCGGAGGGACTTGGTCTGGTTCCTCTTCCAGGTTGCCCGGCGAGATGGCCTGTTCTTGTGGTAAAGATGACCTTTTCCTCTGAGACCTCTGTACTTCTTTCCAGCAGATGTAAGCCCGCGAAGTTCACGGTGCTTGTGAACGCCCTTGCAGATCCAGTTGATTCTTGGGTCATTGCGGATAGCATTGTGAGCGGCGTCAACAAGAATGACCTCGAAGTATTTGTAGGTTGAGTCCTAAAGAAAATACATTGTGAGAAATGAGCTAACAAAGCAACTACAGAAACATTATTGTATAAAGGATTAGCTCCAGAAATCCAGATCCCCTCTAACTAAAGAGAGTCCAAGAACTCCAATTACCCAAATCTTTGCCGTTCGTTTATTCCAATTTCACGGGAAGATAGGACCACGTAGGATTACTAATATCACAATAGTTATTTTCACAATAACATGTTTTCAAGACAATAGTAGTTTTTAAGATAATTGTGAAATACTATGAAGTCTTATCTTGTCCCTTGAAATTGGTTGGAATGGACAGTAAGGATTGGGATAACTAAACCATCTCCAATTACCACCAAACCAATTACCACCTAATGGGAAAGGATCAGGATCCCTACTGCAAATACACACCTTGAACTAATGATAGTGTAGTCACTTATACCTGCTAAACTATGAGTAATTGCATGCCCTTTTACTTACATTATCACTTTTTTGGCCTCAACGAAGAGGACAATTTAGCGCAAAAGGTAATTTATCATCACGAGATGCTCATGTGACATCACAACCAAACAGGAGAAACACTATTGTATGGAGTTAGAAGGGTGGAAATGTTAATCATAGTTTAGGCAGGGTTACACAAGTGACCACACCCTCATAGTACATAAAAGTATATCTACAACTAACCATTTTGAAAATTAAGTGTTTTGCAACTTGTCAAATTCAAGTGTTCTTACCTCATTAATCCAGTAGGAGTTGAGGACCTTCAGCCCACCCAGCTTACGTCCAGCCCTCTCCTCAGCAACTGAGCGCTTGTTCCTCTGGAACTTGAGTTGAGTGATACCTTGATTCTTCGGTTTACCATAGACGATACCCTTGGGCACCGGCCTCTTACGGCCACCACGTCTGACACGGACACGATAAATCACGTAACCCTGTCAGAAGGAAAGAGGAAAAATGAAGGTCTTTAATATTTTAGAAATGCCAGTATAACAGCATAATGTATAATGGAGTTTTTTTTTTTTTTTGGGGGGGGGATGCTTAATTGAAAAATGGTTACAGTAGATGTTTTTTTTTTTTTTGGGGGGGGGATGCTTAATTGAAAAATGGTTACAGTAGATGGGCTTAACAATACCCTAGTCAGTCTATGAATCTACTGCAACACCCACCTCCAGTTATGTCTTTCCTGACAGCCCAACGTCATAATACAGTTAAATGTCACTACAGAATCAATCTAATTTGGAAGTGCATTATTTAGTTTCAAGCATAACATAATACGATGCACAACACAACTGGGATCGTCATAATGGTCTAAAACAAAGATTCCAGATATCAAAATCATCAAGGTGCTACATATCAAATATCATCAAGACCTATCAATGTTCAACGGACATAAAGATAAACAATGCACAAAGAAAGACAATTCACATGTATCTCATTAATCGACTAATTTTCTTATAAATATAATAGCTTAGTTACTAATTCTCTCACAATAAACTTTCTAGCTATCTTTGTCTCTCTCTGAAACTGGAGGCATAATACCTTCACGAGGAAAAGTATCAATCATCAACAATTAGATGCACGGATGACCCAAATTAAAAATTAAAGCAAGAGCAAACCCTTAGGATATTGCAATTTCCAAGGATTAAATATAGAAGTCCTGCATGGTTGAATTTGGTAGGTACAACAATCAAATATCATGTATACTGCAATATCAAATATATTAAAGCAATAAACTTAAAGAGTTTATACTAATATACAAGTCCAATGACTCCAATCAAATGCCTTACACAACCATTATTTCATAAATAGATCATACACTTGAGCATTAAGGGATTTTTTTTTCCTTTTTTCTTTTTTTTTTTGTCAAGTGGGGTATTTATAAAATAAGTCGGGAAAAGGTATATCCACCTCATCCTAACACTATAATAACTTTTTATCAAAATTCCTCCATGTTGGAGGCAATTGGTATAGGTATGACAAAATCATTTTGGGTGACACATCACCATTTTTCCTTGTCAACCAAACAATGCAAAGTTTGGAAAATGGACCACACAGGGCACAAACCCTCCACATTCCATGTTTCCTCTCTTTGCAACCAAAGAACCCCTCAAAGGAAATGAAAAGCACACATATCTACAATTATACAAATCTCATCAGAACTATTCTTGTAAGAGTTGGGGTGGTTGAAACAGAATAATAAAAATACCTAAAATGTCCCCGAACCTTCCATGATTGGCCTTTAATTACCTGTTTTTATGTTGGTGTTCTGATAACATCCGTCATCATTTTTCCTTTGGGGCTGATTGAAATTTTTCTGAGAAGAAATAGTGGATAGTGGAGGTTTACGAAGTTCCAATTCAACTTTCCAAAGTTTATCTTGCTTGGTTGACAAGGAAAAAAGGTGATGTGTCACCCAAAAAAATAATGCATCATCCCAGTGGCGGACCCATGCCTGTTCACACTGGTTCAGTTGAACCACCTGATTCTGGAGAAGTTTTAGAGTATTTTCAAAAAATGAGTACAAGAAGATATGAATTGTAAGAGCTTTAGTCTTGTATGTAGCTACTTCTGTAAGTTTTTGTTACTTCTCTACACTAGTGGATGAATGTAAAGTATGCTACTGATGTTTATCAATATGGAGTAGCATTTGTCTTTAAAACTAGCTACTGCTTGTTTTGTTGCAAACTTGCAATATTATTTATCAATATGAAAGAGTATCATTTTGTCTTTAAAGTTAGCTGCAGATTGTCTTTTTACAGGATTTAGTAGAATTTTTTTTAGAAGGTGATAGTGTTTGGGAATATTTTGAACCAGCGCCGTTAAGGCTGTAGATCCGCCACTGCATCATCCCAATACCAATTTCCTCTAAATTGGAGGGGGTTTGGTAGAAAGTTACTTTACGCATTTAAAATAAGGCAGATGTACATTTTCACAACTTATGTTATAAATACCCAATTTTACCAAATACAAGGCTTGGTTTTGAAAGGGGTACAAGGAGGAAATTTTGGTAGAATGTTCTTTGAATGTCCAGCGGGTGTAATTTTTCCCAACTTGTGTCAATACATGATCTTTTTTCCTTATTTGGTTAAGGGGATGGCATAAGGAGATTAGGTGATGAGTTAGTGAAAGTCCTACAATATCCTTTTTAAAGAGAAACAATAGGATTTTGCGAATGTACACAATTTGGAAATTATGAAAATTTGATGAAGGCACGAGTCACCATAAGATGAATCCCTTCACTCCTCATGTATCCCTCCTAATCGGAGGGAGCTTTCTCTCTCTACACTTTCTATTCATTATGCACTTTCTCTCGCTACACCCCCACCTCACCCCCTACAAAAGCCTCACACGGGTGAGGATTTTGGTTCTGTTCATCAACCCCCCCACCCCCACCCCCAACCAAACTACACAATACTACTGACACAAATTATTAGTCCATTAAAAATAATCAGAATGACCTCAATAAATCCAACAATAAACAAATAAATACCATATATAATCATTTCTCATTTCCTTTTGCATTCAACCAAAACATACTTCATAATTGCATTCTCATGCTCTAAACTGAACCAAATATCATCAAAACCAAAGATTAGCTTGAGATTCGAGATTAAAGATTACACCTGCTTGGCTTTGAAGCCGAGGCGACGGGCTTTATCGGGTCGGGTAGGCCTAGTGACCCGAACAATGGACGGATGCTGGCGATACTCCCAGCATCGGACCCTCTGCAGGAACCTCATCACATCCGATTGCTTCTTCCTCCATAGCTCCGACACGTACTTGTAAGCTCCTGCTCATCAAAAATTTTACAAAAATCCAATTTTTTTTTTTTTTGCAGACAAATAGAAACCCAAAAAGATTCCAGCTTGGAGATGGAATGTAAATAAAATGAAGAGCTAACCCATTTTTCGATGATCCCTCCTCCTCCTCGCTCGACCTGCGGCTTGCTAGGGTTCGGAAGGGAGAGGAGAACGGCAGAGAGGAAGAGGGGATTTATGCAGGAGAGAGAGAGTTAGGGTTTTTAGATTGGAGCGATCTGGACCGTTGGATCGTTCTCCCCGCGGGCTTTCCGGTTTGGGTGTGTTCACTTTAGGCCCTGACCCGATCCACTAAATAAACCCATGAAATATTTTTGGCCTTTTTTTTCAGATATTGATCCGTTAAATCGTTTCATATTTTAAAAATAGCCGCCCACGTCATTAAAATTGATATTTAGTCCCCAGTATGAGTTACTTCGAATTAATATTTTCTGTTAGTTTATCATATAGCGAGAAGAAGATAATTTTTTTTTTGCTATAAACATGTTTTAAACCTGGATGTTAACTTATTGAAGAAAAAGATACAACTGTTAATCTAAGCCAAAAAGTTAAGTTTAATAGAGTATTCTCTCCAATTCACACCACAACTTATAAGAAAAAGAATAAAACGGTGAATTTAAAATATAAATGAGTTTTAACCTTTTTTTCGCAAAGAACTTAGAATTTGGATATAGAGGTGTCATACACACACAAATCAATTCTTAGCCTTTTGAGCTAACGCCCCAAGCCTCAACCACTGGGCCACTTGTGGGGGTTAAAGAATTTTAACAACTTTTTTTTTAACTACAATATGTTTTATAATGAAAAAAAAAATAACGTTGGAGTGTTTCATAATAATAAGCTACATTTTAAATATGGAAGATTTAAGTGGCCAAGAAGGAAATATTTTTTTCCCCACGTCGGGAAACATAATATATATTTTCCACAATTGAAAGCGAATTACAAATATCCTGATTAGTTTGGTCCTCACAAAACCAATCCACGACTGAAGCGCTCGCCGAGAGACTAAACCGTACGTTCCATACTTAAACTTGAGAGCCTGCCTCTCCAAAATAAAAATCCAACAATGGCAGGAACAGAGGAGTTGCTATGGGCCGCTGCAGCGGTCTCGGTGGGGACCCGGCCCAAAACCTCCTCAGCTTCCCCTCCGTGCTTCCCTGCTGGACCAACAACGGGCGACGCGACGAGAATCAGCTTTCGTGCTCAGCACCTTTGCATCTCAACAAACCAAGAAAAGGTGGATGAGCCCTTCAATTTTGGGCCTCCTCCGAGTAAAGCTGAGGCCCAGCAGGCCCTCTCTTCTCTTCAGCGGTAATCCACCTAATTTCTACTACTTCATATTCATTCTCTGTTGATTCTGTAACTATGATTCGACTCAGTGCTGTTGCAGTTGTGAGTCAGTCACGTAGTCATTCCATTCATATTTCAGGTGAGAAAAAATTGAGTATATAATGTTTTTAGTCACTTTAAGTGCGTGTTTGGTGATATTTAAATTGGATTTAATATCATTTTGAAGTATCTTCTATTCTTCGAAAACCCTGAATTTATGATGACAGCTAAGTATAGAAATTGGCAGTTGATGGTTCAGAACAGGCAGTTGACAGGTTGGTGGTCGACCGTGGCGATCGACCGCGTTCGTGCACAGGGTTCACTGTGCGTCTGGACCGTTGGCGGTCGACCGCAGAAGTTTATGCTTTCACCGCGGTCGACCGCCG
>NC_033801.1:6080915-6084128 GCF_001876935.1 Asparagus officinalis | reverse complement strand
CGATCCCCACGGTCGACCGCCGCAGTAGTTTTGGGTTGGTTATGTTTTTCAGACCCGTTTCGTTTGAGTTTCCTATAAATACCCAAACTCGTTTCTAGGGTTTGTAAGGCAAGAGGTTTTGAGCAGATTGAGAGGATTTTCTTTGGGCTTCTATTGTATGAGCAATTGGTGAGATCAAGAGTTGATTTGTAGAGGGTTTATGAGAGATTTGTAACCCTAGTTTGTTCCTCTTGATTTCTAATAGTGAAAACTCCCCCCTCCTTGCCCCGTGGACGTAGGCATCTCGCCGAACCACGTTAAAACTGGTGTTATTGTGTTTGTGCTATTGTTTTGTGTGTTTGTTTATCTTTTTCGGCTATTTGGTTGGATCTCAGCATATGGGTTTCTCCCCAACAAATGGTATCAGAGCTCCGGGCAACGCTTGGGCTTTTTGGAGGTGTAGATCAGTTGGGAAGTTCATCTAGAGCTTCGATTGGTGATAAAGGTGGAATCTTTGGTAAAAATTCTATCTTTGGTCAATTTTGGATCTATTCATTGTTTGTTCCGCAATTGTTATTGGGTGCTTTGAGATATATGGCCGGGAAAGATAAAAGTGGGGAGGGTTCTTCTAGTTTGAAGACCGTCCAAAGTTTGAATATCCATTCTATGAAGATAGATAAGGAGAAGTTCGATGGCACAAATAATTTTGGACTTTGGAGATGCGAAGTCTTGGATGCGCTAAATGCGCAAAATCTGAAAGATACGTTGGAGTTGGACGGGAAACCGGACAACATTGATGAGAAGGTTTGGAAGAAAATAAATAGAACGACGTGTGTTGTGATTAGGTCTTGTCTTACCCAAGATCTAAAATATGATGTGATGAATGAGACTTCGGCAAAGAAGATTTGGGAGGTCCAGCGTCGAAAATCGTTTGCATTTGAAGAGGAGGCTTTATCGCTTCCAATTAAAGAAGGGAACATCCATTAGTGATCACATGAACCACTACACGAAGCTACTTACAGATTTGGCAAATGTAGGTGTTATGGTTGAAGACGAGGACAATGCATTGTTGTTATTGAGTTCCTTGCCCGACGAGGAATATGAAACCTTCGTCCTCACTCTTATTAATGGGAATGCATCTCTTTCTTATAGTGAGGTCACCGCGGATTTTGTGAATTATCAACTTCGAAAGAAGGACAAAGGAGACTTCCATTAAGCCGGTTGCGGGGGCATTGGTTGCAAGAGCTAGAAGTCCAAACTGTGGTAGAAGGTCGCAGTCTAGATGAGGGCATCCTGCAGTTGGTAGGAATCATTGTGCCTTTTATAGAGAGGATGGACATTGGAAAGCCGAATGCCCAAAATTACAAGCCGGGAAGAATAAGGGGAAAGCTATTCAAGTTTCAGAGGTGAATGTTGCTAAGGCTAGTGGCGACGTTTCAGATTCATTTTCTTCGGGCTATTCATGCCCAGCTCTTCCGTCAGTTGGTGTGGCCAACTCCACCGAGTGGATGTTGGATTCATGTGCTACTTACCACATATGCCCTAGGAGGGATTGGTTCTTCAGCTTTCAGGAGTTGGAAAGAGGGGATGATGTACTTATGGGTAATGATCACAGATGCCCTATTGGTGGTATTGGTACCGTTCGTATTCGGACGAGTGACGGGATGATTCGGGAGTTGATTGATGTGAGATCCGTTCCTCAACTGAGGAAGAAAATCATTTCACTTGGGGTATTGGAGGCAGCAGGTTATAGGGTGACCTTGGCAAATTCTCGTTTGAAGGTCACATAGGGGTCCATGATTGTGATAAAGGGCGTCAGGAGGAGTAACTTATATTATCTGCTTGGGAGCACGGTGATTGATAGAGCGCTGACGACTTCTTTGGCTAGACTGTGGCATTGGTTGGTGCTGGAGTATATGATTGGTTATGTCGTGCATAGGTCGTTGAAGAGTGCTATGACCTACAGATTGAAGTCTTTGTGAGCACATTGGGATGAGCGAGGAGACCGAGGTGGAGTTCAACGCTTCTATCCATCGATCGAGTAGTCTTATTGGAGGTGTTCAGTCAGGCATTGGGGGGCCTTCCATGGAGGCATCATTGGGAGGTAATCGGTATTTTTGTTTCCTATGTTGGGGATTGTACTAGGCATATATGGGTTGCAACCTAGTTCCTTTGGTATGAAGCTAGTAGTCCGCAACAGTTGGAGGAGGTGTATGGGTAGAGAGGTTACCCGTCGTACTAGTTCTAGTAGGGGTTCTTTCTTGCATTGGTACCAAGCTTATGGCATTTGGAGACACTTCAGAGGAGAGGAGACAGTAGGGCGACGAGATGAGATGGCGGATTTAGTGGGTCGTTCTTTTCTGAAGGAGAATCAGCGTTGGTTGTCGAGTAGTAGATCTGGTATTCAGGCTCCGACAGGTTTGGGCCATTTTATGAGGTTACCGACTGCTGCGTTAGATATTATTGGATCTGATGGAGCTGCTTCAGATTTTGGTTGGCATCGGATATTGGGCTACCCAGCATTTGGTCACATCGTGGATGTGAGATTGGATCCGATTGCGCATTTGGGATTCAGATGCTCTTTTGGCTATCAGTTGAGGGCTTCTGAGTTTGGTCTGAGCAAGCATGGACTCTCGGCAGGTAGAGAGTATTGATCAGATCAGTGGGATATCGCAACGGATGGAGGTTGATGCTACTCCACATCGGGTGGAGCTTATTCCACATACTCCATGTCATTTTGCATTGGTTGGGATTCCGGCTGAGGTGACACAGTTTGGGGATCAGATTGTTCAGGATGCGGATGTAGGCTGTCTAAAAATCACAATGGATAGCTGATCCCTATCAAGCTCCGACAACGGAGGTCACAATCATACCAAGCAACCTATCTTCGACTATATCCTGTTTCCGAATCACTCCGACGCCGATATAGCTATTTGCATTGGTAGCTTTCGTCTGTAGGGCGAGCTAAGACGGGAATCATACACCTAGCTGTCTTTAAGATGAATATTCGCCACATAGCTCTCTACCAAGCTAACTCACCAACTGAGTTCCAACTTTTATTTTCTGCAAATTCGTTCCCACTGTCCTTCATCAGCATCTTCTAATAATTGCTACGATTTTAAGCCTGCCTGTTGTCACAGCCCGTCAAGTATCAATCATCTCAGGTGTGAGGATTCGCCTGTTTTGTGGCAATTGTCGGAAGTTCGGATACAGTTGATTGGGAAGTCGTCTGAC
>NC_033801.1:6020105-6079915 GCF_001876935.1 Asparagus officinalis | reverse complement strand
AGTTATGTTCATGTCTGCACCACCTTCATGTCCAAAGTGGTGACGAAAGAGAAGAGGCTCGCTGGTATGTCGCACTGCAAAAAAGAAGAAAAAATTTAGACAAGTCAAAAACAAGGATCAGACGCGAAGGTCGAACCTCGCGTCAGAAAGCTCAGACGCGAAGGTCGAACCTCGCGTCAGAAAGTTCAGACGCGAAGGTCGACCCTCGCATCAAAAATCTCAAACGCGCAGGTCGACCCCCGCGTCAAGAAAGATGAAACGACGGAGTCCAGCCCCGCGTTATTGAAACGAGTTTCCTCGTTAATTTCAAGATCAGAACTTGCCGAAGCAAGTTTAATGACCACGAAGGTCATACTCACCACCGATCAGGGGGAGTTGGGAATCGGACTTGGGGGCGACGGGCTTCTTGGGTGCCATGAGATCTCGTCGGAGGAGATGAGCAGTGTTCGCCGGAGATGAGAACGAAATTTTTTCGTTAAAGTTTCAAGAAGAGTCGAAAGACTCTTGATTTGACCCCTAGCGGTCTATTTATAGACAGCTATGAGCTGTCAAATCCTAACGGACGGGATTCGAGGCCATCAGCCCGCCCAAACTCGACCCTCGCGTTCGAGTTGATTCAGCTTCCAAACGCGATGCTCACCTGCGCGTTCAAATTTCCCAACGCTGGGCTCACCCACGCGTTCCAATTCTCAAATGCAGAAGGCATCTCTGTGTTGAGACCACCATGAACAGCAATTTCTTGGTTACCAAAGCGATCAAAGCCAGGAAGAAACAAACGACTCCACTGGGGAGTCTGTTGGAGGAGTACAGATAGAGTACAGTCAACAACGGCGAAATCATCTGACTCGATCAGGCGGGAAGAGCAATCAATCCACCAAATTCTGGGATCCAAAGTATTCCGAAAATTCGTCCCAGTCAACCGCGAACTTTCGAAAACTTTGGAGGGGGTTCTGTAGGCTGTCTAAAAATCACAATAGATAGCTTATTCAAACAAGCTCCGACAACGGAGGTCACAATCAGACGACTTCCCAATCACTGTATCCGCAACTCCACAATTGCCACAAACGCGACCTCACCTCTGAGATGATTGATCTTGATGGCTGTGACAACAGCATGGCTAATATCGTAGCAACTATTAGAGATGCTGATGAGCAGTGGGACGATTTCAGAAATAAAAAGTTGGACTCAGTTGGTGAGTTGCTTGGTAGAGAGCTATGGGCGAATATTCATCTTTAAGACACTATGGATGTTGATTCCCGTCTAGCTCCTACAACGAAAGCTACAATCAAATAGCTTTCGGGTCGATGATCGAAACATATAGTCGAATAGTTGCTTGGTAGAGAGCTATGGGCGAATATTCATCTTTAAGACACTATGGATGTTGATTCCCGTCTAGCTCCTACAACAAAAGCTACAATCAAATAGCTTTCGGGTCGGTGATCGAAAGCGGCAAATAGAGGACTTTTCACATAGATCGAGAAAGGTTACAATTTAACGACACTTCCGACAACTGATGAAAACTCTATTCAGCAGTCTTCACAATCTGCAGTGAAAGTTACAATCTGACGGCTTTCACACCCCACAACAGCTAAAGCCAGGATTACTGAACAACGGTCCTTGCAACGCTCTACAGAAGAAGTTACAAATCAGCTAACTCCTTCTGAAACGCGGGTGTCATCCCCGCGTCATAACTTTGGAAATGAAGACGACCCTCGCGTCGTCAAGCCACGGCGACCCTCGCGTCGTCAAGCCACAGCGATCCTCGCGTCGTCAAGCCACGGCGACCCTCGCGTCGTCAAGCCACAGCGATCCTCGCGTCGTCAAGCCACGGCGACCCTCGCGTCGTCAAGCCATAGCGACCCTCGCGTCGTCAACCAACAGCGACCCTCGCGTCGACAATGCACAAGCCAAACGTGAGCGACCCTCGCGTTCAATGGTGTTCAACCAACGGCGACCCTCGCGTCGTCAATGCACAAGCCAAACGTGAGCGACCCTCGCGTTCAATGGTGTTCAGCTAACACCCAACTTCGCGTCTTAATTCAAAGAACACGAAGTAGAGGTTCTGAACGCCAGAATGGGCGTTTGACTTATTCAAACATAAGTCGAACGGTTCCAAAACCGTTTATCCCACGTTCTGAGGGATTTTCGCCCACGTAGGAGCGGATATAGGGGTCAGTTACAACCTCTTATCCCCCTATAAAAGCTCAACGAACTCAACTGAGTTAAGGGTTGGATTTTTGGCATCTGAACCATACAGGTTGGATTCAAAAGATCTAAACCATACAGGTTGGAGATTTTCAGTTCTAAAACAAACTCGACAGAGTTAAAGGATCGGATTTTTGATAATCAGATCAAGGGTTGGATTCTTCATCATCAAAACCACTCAGGTTTGGAGATTCGGCAACAACAGCAACGAAATCCTTGGAGATAGGATCTTTGAACCAACCTCAGAAAATCAAATCTGAGAGAATCCTTCAACAACAGAAAAACAGCTTGATTATTAACCGAATTTTCGGTTCCAACAACTCTATTCACAGAGTTCAAACTCGTTCAGAGTTCTTAAACTCATTCAGAGTTATTCATAAAACTTTCCACGAAAGTTCATCGTTCCCACGAGATAAAGACGGTCGGATCGTCAACGGAGAGCAAGTTCGACGCAATCAATCGAAGGAAGCACTCCATCGCTGCCAAGAAGAACCCAGTTTTAAACAAAGGGGAAAACCAAATTCGTTTTCCTCTCTTTTGTAATCAAGTTGTAACCGAGATCAAAGGAATCAAAGTCACATTTTCTTTAGTCTCTTCTTTACAATTTTTCCAACAAACAGCGGATGATGAGTTGGTAGATCCGTGTGCAGCTGGTGGATATAGCTTGGATATGGCCATTGGTTCACCTCAGGTGGAGGTGTTTGAATCGTTTCAGTATGGGGCCGTTGGTGATGCTATCAGTCGTACATTGGATGTTGGTATCAGTGAAGAGTTGAGGACTCTCCTTTTGGATTGAGGGCCTTTGGAGGCCATTGGGTGAACTACGTGAAGGCTTGATTCCTTGGAGAGGATACGTAGACAGTCAGTTTTGATGCAGCCGATTTAGTGAGTAGACACAGTTGTTTTGGGGTGAGTGTTCGCACTCCCGTTTGGGTCTCGACGTGTTGTGGATGGGGTCCGTTGTCATGAGTCCACTACCATAGCGTACTGGATGCAACAAGTGAGACAATTGGTTTGGTTGGTGTCGGCTCAGTTTGGTAGAATCTTCGCAGAGGTGGAGATTTGTAGAAATTGACAGTTGATAGCTCAGAATAGGCAGTTGATAGGTTGGCCGTCGACCGCGTTCGTGCACATGGTTCACTGTGCGTCTGGACCGTTGGCGGTCGACCGCAGAAGTTTCTGCTTTCACCGCGGTCGACCGTCGCGGTCGACCGCAGAAGTTGTTGGAGATTGGGGCTGTTCTGGGATTGAGGGCAGTCGACCGTGGCGATCGACCGCGATGGATCGCGGTCGACCGCCGCAGCGGTTTTGGGCTGGTTCTGTTTTTCAGACCCGTTTCGTTTGGGTTTCCTATAAATACCCAAACTGGTTTCTAGGGTTTGTAAGGCAAGAGGTTTTGAGCAGATTGAGAGGGTTTTCTTTGGGCTTCTATTCTAGGAGCAATTGGTGAGATCAAGAGTTGATTTGTAGAGGGTTTATGAGAGATTTGTAACCCTAGTTTGTTTCTCTTGATTTCTAATAGTGAAAACTCCCCCCTCCTTGCCCCGTGGACGTAGGCATCTCGCCGAACCACGTTAAAACTGGTGTTATTGTGTTTGTGCTATTGTTTGGTGTGTTTGTTTATCTCTTTCGGCTATTTGGTTGGACCTCGGCATAGGGGTTTCTCCCCAACACTGAGTTTATAATTTAATACTCTAGCATATGCCCAAAGCCATGGAATACACGTCCTTTAGCTATCTTCAGCATCTCTTAATTTATATAAAATAATAGGCATAATCAATGGCGGAGTCAGGATTTTGTCCCGGTGGTTTTCTCATATAATTTATCATCGTCTCGTTTGGAATCTATACCGATAATTTTACAATTTTATTTCTTCTAGTGCTATCCTATCTAAATTATTACAGAGGTGTTCTACATAATAATTAATACTAGTAAAAATAAATAAAAAATGTATAAAATAAGCAATCCAGTGGTGTCATGTGACATCATGAACGCTACATGACTCTATCTCAGGGCATGACTCTATCTCAGGGCCCAACAGTTATGGTTTCCTGTCAAATGCACATTGTTTAGCTATCACAAAAGCATCAAATTTTCATAAATTAATAGGCAAAGCAAACCGTATGCTTCTACAAACACTCATGAACATTTTGTTGTGTAGCTTGTTCTTCTCAATGCCATATTCCCAAAATTTTGGAGATGAATGGTCTCCTATGGAAAAGGGTGAAACCGACGAAGAGGCGGCCTCAACCGAATTGGTGGAAAGAAGCTCATCTGCTGCTGAACTCGCATCAAACGGGCCAGTGCCTTCACATCAGCCGAAGCATCCTGAATCTCCAGGAATAGCCGGACTTTTTAATGCATTTCGAATATTAGTCTTTAATCCATATATTCAGGTGCCACTCGATTCGAACTCTCCACGATTTGATACTATATCAATTGGCAAACATTTTCGATTCCAGCTCTATAGTTAGTATTTGCGCTTTCGCAAACTTGTATATCTTAGGACGCTAATCCCCTCAAAAGAAATATGTTATTCATGAAAGTGATGTAAAATGTCTACCCTTGTTCATAGAGGATATAATAGCCGAAAATTAATTATGATTTTTTTTTTATTTTTCTCCATGCAGCGAATGGTTGTTTCTTTATCATCTGATCAAGCTGTATGGGATGCGGTTATGAAGAACAAAATAGTGCAAGACATCCAGGAATCCTTGAGTGCAGGTTTGTTCAAAATGATATGCTCTTAGTTTATTAATCCTTTGGAATTAGAACGAGAGGTAATTGTAATGATCATGGTTACCTTTATCATAAGGCCCACTCTTCTTTGAGCTAGGGATTCTTTTGGCAAATATATGGGCCTCAAACATTTCATATGTCCGAAAACATTCAACAGAATTCATTCTATAGTCTGCAGCTAATTGAGATTCCAATTTAAACTGACAAGGTCGTTAATTAAGGTCACGCTGCCACGAAAGATGAGGCATTTCAGTTACTTAATTGCCTAAAGATATTTGATCAGGTATATAAATTGTTAGTACCCCAACTAGTAACACAACTTATCCACATTCTTCGAGCCGAGGACTTGTTACTTTGATGGCGATACACACGTTTCAGTATTCACGCTGCAAAATCATTGATAGGCTACTTGATTTGGGTGTAAATAACTGTGTTAAGTGTTACTCTAGAGTTTCTTCACTGTCAAAATAATCCATTGATATGTTGTTATATGCAGAATCAACCAGATCGCAGAACAGCGGCCATGACGTTGGCATGATTATCCTGAGATGGATACTGAAGAGCACCAAGTCAACAATTGTTGGATTTTTCGACAAGCTCGTAAAACTTGTTAGCGAGCTCTTCCATCACCAAGAGAGGGAGTCCAGTGACCAAACGAGGGAGGAGAACACGAGCAGTTTTGATCAAGTGGTGAGAACCTCGTTCATGATAACCGTCATGGTGTTTATGGTCATCATTGTAACACGTATGCAATGAACTTCACAGTTCGTTCATCGTAAGATTGCGAAAGCCTGTATAGTTGGTAAAACTGCATCTAGTTCATCAATCTGTACTAGGTTTTTTTTATCGCAGGCTGCTCATCTGTTGAAGGTATCAAATTATAGCGCAATCTG
Source organism: Asparagus officinalis (assembly GCF_001876935.1). Taxonomy (NCBI): domain Eukaryota; kingdom Viridiplantae; phylum Streptophyta; class Magnoliopsida; order Asparagales; family Asparagaceae; genus Asparagus; species Asparagus officinalis. The sequence goes on along the minus strand of NC_033801.1, from coordinate 6,074,078 downwards.
ATGGCGAATACTAAAAAATTGTGTTCTCTAATGAGGGGGGAAAAATACATGACAACATACATTGTCCAAATTGAAAATCTTACTTTCGGAGAATACAGGCACCTTTTTAGATGCTTGAAGTGGCAGTTTGAGTAAACTCTACAGTATCCACAATCATCAAAATCATCAAGTATAGATGGTACAATTGCTATTTCTCATAAAATTTAGTTCATTTATTGTTTCTTTCCCTTTGTGGTCTAAGCTTGCACAATTGCTGAGGACATTTATAGCAAACATAAGCTCATCTAAGCATAGTAAACCCCGACACTCTATGCAAAAATACCTTGGATCGGTCCTTTTGTGTAACTGCAAAAACCCTGATGAATTTATTAACTAACCATCTGCAGGACACTTTAAGCTTAAAATATCCTCAACTAACACAACTGTCATCGTCTCCTCATTGAGCTAAGCTTCGAACTAGAATCCCTTCAAACGTAATCCCCGGCCCAAATGCCAGAACAAACCCCCATTCCTCCCCTTTCTTCCCCTTCTCCTTCAACTCCTCTATCATGTTCTCAATCACGTAGAACACTGTGTTGCTGCTCACATTCCCATATTCTCTCAATGCCCTCCTACTTGCCCGCAACTTCTCCTCCCTCAACCCGAGATGACTCTCCAACCGGTTCAGAATCGCGGGTCCGCCCGGGTGAACCGCCCAAAACATCTCGTTGTAGTCCGTTAACCCGGCCCGTTCCATCAGTTTCCTGCAAAACCTGTCGATGTTCGCTTCGATAATCGACGGTAGATCTCTCCCTAGCTTGAAATGCACCCCCTCTTCAGCTAATCCTGGCCGTTGAGACCTCCGGTGGTGTCCAGGTATGAACTCCTGAACCAGCCAATCCATTTCGAAAATTGCGGCGCTCGTGTTGCACCGGGTCTGCTCCGACGACAGCCGGGCGGCAAGCGCGTCCCCGAACAGCAGCGGCGCGACGAGGTCGTAAGGCGGGAGAGGCCGGTGGGCGGAAGCCGGACGACGGTGGTTTCGGACGTGACGACGGAGGAGCGGCTTCCGCGTTGTTCTCCGCGATGTCTTGGCAGACGCGGAGGCCGGTGACGCGCGTAACAGCCGATGGAAGTAGAGCATGACGGCGACTGGACGGCCGGGTCGAGGCGAGCTGGCGGCGAGGTAGTAGTTCCGCCGGGAAGGCGATCCGACGAGGAGACGTAGACGAGGTGGGTGATGGCGGAGGCGGGGCGGTCACTGACACGTTGAAGGCAGGTGCGGCGGCCTCCACGGGCATGCGGAGGACGCAGGGTTGGCGATCTTCGAGGCGTTGTGTGGATCGTCGGAGAGCCTCAGTGGGGGCGAGCTCAGGGTATTTGTCGAGGATATCTTTCGACATTACTGTGTATCTCGTCCTCACCGTCGTGGTTTTGCCTGTGAAATTAAAAGTGGTACGTAGCTCGTCAGTTAGCCTGAAAACTGCATTCATGTACTCTAAAAAGTTTTGAGTCATTAACTTTCTTTTGGTAGAGCTATAGCCTATTGTGCGTGCATCTTGAACTTAGAAAGAAAATAAAAGATTTAATCTAATTCTAACACGATCGATGCGCTAAGTGCAAATTATACATCCAAAGTATCTTATTGCATCTTGGCTCGATTTAATCCTTATCCGTGGCCTAAGGTTCAAACCCAGATGTATGGGGACAAAACAGGGTTCGTGCTTGTTTTTGTCGAAGTTTCAAAGTCACTCTTGGATGCCAAAAATTATATCTGCCATTGGACTACTATACTAGATTTTGCTACTAGCTAGCTATTTCCATATTTTAAAAAATAAAATTAAATTGCAGAAAACCCCCCAGAGGAGACTGGAGAGAGAGGGGAGCTTGATTACATAGCCGCTCGAGTTTCTCCTTCATGACAGGATCGTCGCAGTTGGTATCGCGTAGATAGCCCTCGACAAGGCGCTCTTGGCGAAGGATTTGGTCAGGAAAGGCCTTGCCGAGAGCCAGTATTGTAGCCTTGCCTCTTCGACTAGAGCGCTCGCACAACTGAGACTCTCCATTTTGCCTTGCTTTCGACATCGCGGATGTAGAGATATATGCACTTGATAAGTCTGACAGAATGCAACTTCGTTTATGTGAGCCTCATATAAGGGGTGTAGAATGGGTTTGGTTCTGTCTTGGAGGAAGTTTGGTGCTTCATACAGTTGACGTGACGAATGAAGAAAAGATGCAAAATGGTTTGCCATGACAAGCGAATGAAGTGAACCGTGGCGGAGTTCGCGCGCAATTAGGTTCGACAGCCTTTCTACCTTGTTACCTTTTAGGGATGGAGTTTCCATTAGAGAGAAAAAATCATTAACATTAATACCAAATTTTTCATCTAATTAAACAAGTCGGCCTATTATGCTAATAACGCGAAGGTCGCAGGTTCGAGACCTGCATGGGCCACTCCGTTAAGCCTTTTTGTGCTATTCAACCTCCTTTATTCCTGATGATCTTTGAACAAATTTCTTTTAACATAAGATTTGATTGAGCAGAATATTAAAGTATGTATCATCTTGCAAACTTAGAAACATAAAACAATAAATTTGAAAATTGCGATGATTTGATAATTTCATCTTATACCCCATCCTGCCTGCACTTAAAACTGCATGATGCTGAACATATAGCATTACGGGAGTTTGACATTTTCAGAACATGCAACCACAGTAAACAGCAACACAGAAAACTTGTCCATAAATAAAACAATAGTGTTCATAAAGAAGCCCCCCGAACCACGATTTCGAACAGAACAGTGGTATGATGCTCTGACGTGATCTCACAAGACTATTCCATCCAACAACGGCTTCATTATTCCTATAAATATCTAGTATCTTTTGACATATTGTAAATATTTCCGAGTTCCGCGAGCAATAGAGAGCACCGATAGCACTGACCTTAGAACATCTTGTATCTATAATATTCTATAGTCTAGCAACCCTGAATTGCTGCTTGAGCAGAGGACGGATGTACTCATGGTATCCATCTGGCACAACCGAGTCATTGAGGGGGTCTTTCCATGCTGCCTCATAGAGATTCGGGTACACGTTTCCATCATAGCGACCAAGAATGGAACCCAAGTAGTGATCGGTGTAGTTGAATGCATCAACAAGTGCGATAACATTGGGACGCAGCTGCACAATACCCAGAACAAATAAAACGTGAGGAAATACGGTAAAGGATAGCATTGGAAATCCAAAAGATTCAAAATTTTAGCTCAAATATAAACTCATTTAATTGTAGTATAGCTATTATACTATTTTGGTACTACAGCAAGACTAAAGTATCTTCTAAGAAGATGCGAGATGGGCTCATGATTGAAATGCAGGAGGAATAGTGTGAAAGTTGTTAGAAGTTGTGGTACACTTAACAACTGGAAGATACCATTTTGGTTCCAACATATCACTCCTGCGACTGGTTCACCATTAAACCAACCAGACAATTAGTGAATTGAGTAAATGTAAAAATATTGCAGTAAGTAGCAAACCAAACCTGAGAATATAAATCACGGAGTTGTTCATTGGCTAGGGCAGCTTGCTTGGGGGTGATGCAACTCGTTGAGAGAAAATCCCCTAGATGCTTGTGAAGCAGGGAGAGAGCATAAATGTTGCAGAGGATCTGCAATTGTTCTTTAACTCCATCTCCATCCAAGTCTTGTTTCACCTTATCTATGAACCTGCGAGTGAGCGAGCGAGCGAGTAGGCAAGTCAAATTCAAGCGAGCGAGTAGGCAAGTCAAATTACTGATTTGATAATCACTTGATGGAGTTCATTTCCATTAACCATGAGCTATATCCTAGACATCAAAGCTCAGACTACTAATATGTTTGCTTTCCTATTCATGAATGGTTTATAACAATAATAATAATAAGCAGAACCAAGAGTGTATACTCGTCAAAGGCATCAAAATCAAAGTAAAAAATTTGTTAAAATTTTCCAATATCCCAATGGAACTTTATTGAAGTTTTCACTAACCACACTAACAAATTGTGATAAAAGTTTTTTTACTATACAAGGTAATCAATAAAAAACAATAGGTCAATATCTAGAAGAACTCAAGCCTTAAAAAGCTCAAATCTCTAAATCAAGACCCAATTCAATCAATGTGGGACTAATGGATCTTACGCAATAAGTAGGATGAGGTCAGGAAACAAAATGCAATGAATTCAAGATCAAACACTGTTTCTTGTGTACTTCTGCAAGGGTATGGAAGCGACTCCAAATGTCTTTGATCACATCTGCATGGAAAGGATGCTTATTTCTTTTCGAAAACACTTAAATAACCTTGTTTTTCATCAAATCTACTTCCAATATATCTTCTTGCATGTAATGTTCTTTTCTAAGTAATTGAATATATGAGGAGTTAGCCAATTGATGTTAAAACATATAATAAATTTGAGTGGCTATTTGCTATCTAATTGTCGTTGCGAATTGATCGCAATTTCACAATCTCTGCCCATTAAAATAGGTTTTCATGTTCACTGAACAAACCTACTGAACATCCAAGAGCAAAAAAGGAGTAATATCAGTTTTTTTAAGCTAAAAGTGTATGGACGAGACTAAGCATGATGGACGAAAAACTTACTTTGATACAATAATCAACTGGCAATGAGCCGCTGCTGCCTCCACTAGATCAGCAGAGAGATCTGCAAACCCTGCATAAAAAGATAATGGTGTGAGTATGAATTGTGAAAATAAAAATCATGCCAAGAATCAGTAACATGAAGGAGAGAATGAATCACAGGCATACAGGCACATGTATCCAGAATTTGAAAAGCATAGTTAATAGATACTTTGATAAGAGATATGCCACATGTATGCATGCAGCAAGCCAAAGTCTATGCATGTGCTTTATCTGTAAATTCATTTGCTTGCATGTGCATGTATGTGCAGGTGTGAGTGTGTGTGAGCATGTATTTGCGAGAGAGGGAGGACCTAGTTCTGGGCTTGATGCTTTGGCAATATTTTGGGCACAATTAACAGCTAGCCTCACAGCCCTGGCTTCAAATGCTTCCAGTATGACTGAAGGGTTCAACCAGTCCCCAGCTGCACAAAACGAAATGAATGTGTATAGAAAGGGTAAGCATCACACTACAAGAAAATCTCATGGTGTAAGTTGGGACAATGCTATCAATATTTTGGTTGCTACTTTGAAGTAATATTCTGTAAATAGGTCACAATGGGAAAAAGTACACCTTGACGAACATCAGATCGACATTGCATTAGGTGTTCTGCCCGCGCCATGTATGATGTGGTACCCACAGGCTTTTTCCCAGATCCCAGCCGTGAAACTGTCTTCACAAGAAACCTTGCAACCTTCAAACAATACAATAAAAAGTCATATTAGTCAATTGTTGGTTTGTACTAATTCTTAAAAAGAGTGCTTAGAGTTCATGGTGATAAAAGAAGTACACGTAAATAATGCATCAAGAACATTGACGCATTATATGTCTTTGAAATAAGCTGACAGATATTACAAGTTTTCAACTGTGGACAACATTAGGCCCAAGCTAAAATTTTGGAATGTTATGGTGACTCGCTAAATCACTGTGCATAAACAGTATTCCTTGTAGCACAGATTTGACATATCATTCATTCAAAATTAAATAAAATATTGGTTGGAAAAACATAAATTTAGAAAGAATGCACAAAAATAAAAAAAATATATATATATTAAATGTAGAAAGACCAAAATAAATCTGCAGAAGTTAAGCGTCTGTACAAATTCAAATGATTCATGAACTGTTAATAGATGGAAAGGTATTTAGGTTACTAAGTACCAGTTAATTCTAAGAACATATATAGAGACATAAGTTTATCACATGCTCATGATCATCTAAAATGTGGTCATGAATAACTATTTAGAAACCACACTTTAAGATGTCTTAGCCTTACAAACATCCATGATGCCCGATAAGTTGTGTCATAGCTATACCAACTACAAGTAGCCAAACTAAAATTTTCTACAGACAAAAGCGGCTTTTAGTTTACCTTAAAGCATATTCAACAAATACAGCTAATATCATGATGTCAAATGTAGAATATAGTCACTATTCCAGAAAGGCTCATAACCTCATTCATGGTGACACTGAGTTCAACCATTACTAATGGATCTAACAAACAAAAAATAGCTTACCGACCTGCAACAACAAAACAATGTTATCTCCTTCATAAGTGCAAGCAGGAACATAGACCGCAAATAATTCTGGAAGCCCGCTGCTACAAAGATAACCATGACCACCACAAAGTTTTCTGCATTCTTCGATGCCATCCTGTAATAGACAAGGTTCATTGAATAATAATACACAAAAAAGGTGTGGGTATAATGCCATCAATCTATGGACTTGAGATATGGTGAGCAGAGAACTACGGAAATCAGAAAATTGGCGCAAATTTTATCAAGAATGAAATATAGTTACTATTAACTATAGAATTCCTGAACTACCATACACCAACGATGCTTGTTAATATTAATTCTATAAATTCTTTGGAACTGATAACACACCAGCCACCTTCTTAGCGTACAACCATACCAATTGTTCTTGGGGTTTGAGACACAGAAGGTTGCACCCTATATGGTGTCAAAATTCATCTTTTTAACTTTACAACTAACAGGTAAAAGCTAGGAAGTTTTAAAAGATTTTGGGACAGAAAAGGTCTAATGCCATCAAACAATGCATTAAAATGTATTAAATGAGTTACGTACAGCTGTCGCGGAAGTTGTCAAAGATTTCAATCCAGCAGTGCATGCATGAGCCTCTGGTAAAGTTGAAAAGTCATTGGCTTGTAATCTTCCAGTCACATCTGCATATAACCATTTCAACCATTCTCCTACAAACCTAAAAGCATAAGCTGATGCCAGCAATGGAAAGAGTCTGCTTTGCTGAGTTTTGTAATCAATAACCTGCAGCATAATGTTTACTAAATAAAAGCAAAGCAAATAAAAAAGGTCCATGTATAATCAAATGCAAATAATTTGCACAAACGATAATATTTCAACCCACTTCCTTGAACCATCTTTCAACCGTTGTAGTATAGAAATCAGGATTCAGAGTGGAGTCGAAGAATTATTTATATAATGCATCTGTATTAAATGATAGGAATTAGAAGGATACTGCACGTATTATAAGCCATTCTTTGAACTTTTCTTTTAACTGCTGCAGTATAGAAATTGGACGCAGAATGGAACCAATACTAAAAGAATAATTATCTATATAATGCATCTTATTAAATGATAGGAATTATCAGGATGCTACATGCATTAGTTTCTACCACATACTAATTTCCTTGCATACATGAAATACTAGGATAAAAAGGATGGAGTAGATGGAAGAATGCAAAATTGTTCTATCTCATTCTATTGTATGCCAGTGTTCAGAGGAATCACATTATTATGGAAGGAAGAACATAAAAGATAGAAACAGATGAAAGCATGGTACTAGTATTTAGCAGGATGCTGCATGTATTAATCTGCTAAAAGAACGTTTCTAATGCATCTATTCAAAACGCTACGAATTAGCAGGATGCTACATTTATTAATTTTCACCACACGCTGTTTTTCTTTTGGATACATAAAATGCTAGGACTTGAAGGATGAAGAAGGTATCAGAATGCTGAATCTATCAATTTTCATCAAACACCATTGTTCAAGGAAGAAGAAACAAACAAACAAAAAAAGATAAATGAAAGAATAAAAGGAGTAAAAAGAGGAGAAGCTAACCCGCAGGTAATATAATGGTAATCCAGTAATAGGATCTACCTTATAATAAGGAACCAGATGCAAATTTAAATCTGATAATTTTAACTGTAAACTAATAACATATAGGTGCATAAAAAATGATATCTGCCTGAATTAGCTAATACAAGTAAAACTCTAAAATATAAGTTTCTTATGTACATTTGGCATTTGATCAACATTACTTCAACAAAAAAAAATTCCATCTCTAGGAATTGTATTTCTTGACATTGTTGTGGAGCAGAATTTTTCAGAACCACACTACCATTCCCATTACTACAGTGCACAGCTATTTATACTTGTGAACTATAAAAACAAAAATCAAGTACAGGTTTTCTATGTAGTCTGAGAATTCCATAGAACCATGCAAGACAAGAGAATCTTGATATGCAAACAGAAAAAACACCTACAAAAAATAAAAGGGTTATTTGTACATTTTGAGCCAAATTATGTTAAATTTACAACTAATAGCATCACCAGAAAGTAATTGACTGTATAAAGTTGTCAGTATCTAGTCATAGTTTCAAAAGGTGAATCATTATACCTGGGTCTCAGCACCTCCATCCTGCGAGCCAAATTGTCTACGAACAGCACTATACCTTACAGCAATACAAACAGCTCTAGATAATGCTTTGGAAGCATCGGCAACAATAGTTTGACGAACGAAAACCATTGTACCATAAACAAGTTGCCTTGGAACATCAGATTGCAAGTACTTTCCCTCCCTGGACACCTTTGAAAGCCTGTAAGATTTCAGAATATTGAACCAGTATGCCTTATTGGTGGTTAGTCATTTAAAGAATCAGAACCAAACTTATGGCTATTCTATATACCTTATAAGTACGTTTTTATCTACCTCAAAAGTTGTAGGCGTTAACAGTTATCAGTAAACTACTTCGCTAAGTTAACAGGTACTGATGTTATGGGGAATCACTTTGTACAATCAAACTATTCCTTTGAGACCCCCACCCTAACTCTAGGCCTCAAAGCACTAGTACGGTAGTACCAAAAATTCTAGGCTTCAGACCTCCACCATAAACTCCTTTGAGAGCTTGACATCACTCAAAGAATAAGAAAGGTTGCTAAAAATCTGATGATGTTTTCCAAACAGATCAACAATATAAGAAAGTTAAGTTAAAGCCTTATATTGTAGTACAAATCAAACTGAAAAATAAGCACATGGACAAAAGCTATCTGTTCTGAGAGATATATTTAGAGTATTTAGCAAAGATAAATTGTCGGGAACTGGAAACTTTCCAATAAAACTAAGATTGGGAAAGCTATTAAGCAATTAAGTAAGGAGGAATAATAACATGTAGTGATACAAGGAAAATAAAGGCTAACAAACCTCATCAACATTTGGTCTCTTGGTATGCGCACATTATCAAATCTTAGAACACCATTATCCATAGTGTTATATGCACCATTTCCAAATTTTGTTCCGATATCACCAATAGTAATGCCAGGCAGAGGTAAATGATCATCCAAACTTCGTAGCTGGACTATGAAACCTGATTGTCAAAACATGTCAGGAAATTGTCATTCACAAACAAATAACACCAGTCTCCACAATATTAAATTCAATAATTTGTTAATGAAATACCATGTACACCATAATCTTGCCCATCAGTGATAAGACGAGCATAAACAACTGCATGTGTGGAAACTTTGCCAAGGCCCCCGGGCCACCACTGTTATGACAATTTCGAAGTAATTAATACTATAAAAAAACACACAGGCAGAAGTAATAAACTTGCTATTTAACCACTGCAACCAATTAAATTTAAAAAACTAATGTAGCAAATGAAAATAGCACAAGAAAGTTCAATAAAGTATAACACAGGCAGAGAATGAATATCAACATCATCAATGATAATATTAAGAGATATTATATATTATCTTTAATACTCACTTTACTTGAAGTCAGAGTAGGGCTATGAATGACAAATTCATCAGTTTTCGGATCAAAAGTTGCAGTTGTTTCAAGTCCCTGGACATTGGAACCATGGCCAAGTTCCGTTTGTGCATAGCAGCCAATTATTTCCAATCTATAGGCTAATGTCAACCATTTCTTCTGCTGCTCATCAGTACCTTGTCCTTTTATAGCAGGAATAAACATTCCCTGTTAAAAATATTCATTCAACATACATCAGCTCCGGAAAGGAACTTGCGTAAAACAATATGCAAGTTATTACTGAAAGTTATATATAAACAAAATTGTCAGTATAGTTTCTCTTGTGCTGATGAAAACTTGACACTGAAGAGAGACATGCTGAGGTTTTAGTAAAATCAGAGTTTAAGTGAGACACCTCCAGCTTTAATAAATGGTAGTTGGATCTATAAAAATGTCCATATTTTGATGAGGCGTAATGTGGTACTTTTTTTGTCCTTCAAAACTCAGAAGTAAGCACTTGGCAATTGGTATTTCAGACGTAAATTAAAAAAGATAACATCATCAAAATTGAAAAAGATGACATCATCAACGAAAGTCTTTATCCTAAATTCTTTGTGGATAGGCCACATGAAATCAATTTTCAATATTCAAACCTATAGCAAACAACCTCATGCATTAAATTAGAAATCGTCAAATTTAAATTCTTTTCATACCTCATACTATGTTCTTTTAGGCCTATGCGCTTTCATCTATGACTTCGTCATAAACAGGAGAAGGATATTTAAAATACAAGAGAAGGAGAATCTAATTGTAGATTGACTCAAATATTAAATTTCTAATTCCTATACCCTTCAACTTATTTAGTCACCTTCCATAACTTACATCTTATACATGCATGCATCCTGCACAAAGGTATATATACAAATGCATACATACAAATACCATTACATCTTACTCCTAATATTTATAAAATTTTCCATGAAAACCCTTGTGATTTCAATTGACAAGCAACAAAATATTCTGTCATATGCATCGAAAACTCATGTCCAACAATACTGATAATAATTACATAATTGGAGTGCAGCCAAATGGCAGCCAATCAACACCAACTAATATTTTATCTCTTAATAAACATCAAGGATTTTTTTTATTTTTTATGTTTTATTTTTTTGTAATTTACTTTGCTTTTAAATACTTATTTATAATTTCCATTCCCAACAAACTTGAGCTCATGTAAACAACTATTTTCTTTATAAGATTCTACATATATGCATCTCTGACTCAAATTAACAATGTGTTGAAGTACTAACCCAATGCAAATCCAGAAAAGAAGGCTCATCGATGAAGAACCTTAACATTGACCCCTCTTCTTCTGTTAAAACAAAATTTTGCGAAGTTAAGAGTACAAAAATAGGATAATTAGAAGAAATTCTCTGCTAAAATAATTTCTGCCAACCAACCAAAAATAAAAATAATTCTCACCACCCATATGGTTTTCTTAGTATAAAATAGTGAATTTGACAAGTCCATGATTCTAGAAAGCTTGCATATATGCTGCTAAGTTTAGGCATAAATGTGCCCAAAATGTGTAAGTAGAGAAAAATACCAGAGAGACGCAGCTCATTGATCCGCTTCCAGGCATAAGCAGCTTTTCTCAAAGTATTCTTAAACAACTCCTTTCGACCGAGCATCGTCCTTGTATCCTTGCGAAACTCCTAGATGAAGTAAAGGTGGAGCACAATTTATCAATAACCTGCTTTGAACAATCAAGCAAAGGCTTGCAGATTCACATTGATATAAATCAATTTGATGAGTTTGTATGATACACAATACAGTAACTGGCTTCTATACATCCTAACGATATAAAGATCATCTATGATGAGTCCTTTAAAAGCACATTCCAACATAATGGACAAGACATACACTGTTAGGGACTCGTGTGAATATCAAATTTGCAGGCAACTAAAATCAAATTAAGATGAAAGGTACTAACCTATATGAAGGATCATTATATAAAATATGAGAAATCAGAAATCAAAGTACAATAGAAAAGCAAAATGTTTACATTTCCTGACATTCACTTCCTATTTATGCGCCCAATATACCCCGTAAATCCTCCATAACTCCAGCCTGTGTCTCATCATTCTGCTTACATTCTCAATACAGTTAAAAACGCAAAAGCTGTAAATTCAGACACACATTTCTTATTTTCAACCCTAACCTATCCCATAAATCCTCCAAGATTCCAACTTCGTCCTCATCATTCTCCTCGCATCCTTTGACCAGTCTACGAACCCCTCTTTGTAAATTCAACTTCTTAGTCTTCAACCAACAGCTATAACATTGTTAAACTTTACAGTTCCTTATCATCAGTACAGGAAAACTTCAAAAAGTGGACATAGACCAGTATTCTACTTGCTTAACTCCTTTATGAATAGCCTATTATATCAAAATTACATCTTGCGTCTAGCTCTACTCTAACATAGTGCTTCACAAAAAAAAAGGGTTCCAAAATAATCAGCATGCAACAATGTATTTCAAATAAAAAAATAGAATAGTTTAGCCAAAAACAAACAAAAAAATAACAAGCAGATAAATTATAGGAAATTGGAAGAAATAATCGATTGAAAATATCATAGTACCACGAAAGCAGCAAAGTGAAAAGATAACAAACTTCAGCAACAAACAAAAATTACTTCCTCTAACCAGCAAACATTCAAATCAGACAAAATTTCAGGGGGGGAAATGAGAATTTTACTACAAACAGTGAAAACAGCTCAAATCCATAGCCATCTCAACAAACATAACAGAACTGGGGAGAGAAATTACACCAATTACGAGGAAAAACAAACCCTAATCCCTCAAAAAGCGTAGAAATCTGGAAAACTCACAGGATCGCTGGCGACAAGGCGAGAAACTCGATCGGCGATCTCGAGATTGTGCTTCGATCCGGCCCAAACAACCTTCATCGCCTCCACATCAAACTGCGCCGCCTTTCTCTCGTCTCGCAAGTAATCGATCGCCTCCATTTTCTTCCCCCCAACTTTTTTCGTTCTCTCTCAGGATCTTCCGTAAAATTGAAGGCTTTCTGTTTGATAAATGGGTGAGCGGCCGCAAGCGTTCAGACGTCAGAGATGGATACAAAATTACGTCGACACCCCTAATCATTCAATATATTGGGCACAATAGGACAAATTTTGGAAACAAGTAAAGCGAAGAAATTTTCTAAATAAACCCGTTTATATTCTTTTTTCTAAAAATAGCCCCTTGAGTTTTATTTACAAAAATAGACTCATTTTATCTTAATCTGGTTCCTAAATAGTCGGGGTTGCTGACGCAGCGCGAAAGTAATAATTCCAGAATCACTAAGGGTGTTCTCTGAATCCACAAATAACTATCTTCGAATCCACAAATAACTATCTTCGAATCCACGAAGAACTTCGAATCCACGAAAAAAATATTGAAAAGAGAAATTTTATTGATGAAAAGTTATTATTCTTTGGGGTTAGATGACTCTTCTTAAATAGATAAACATATAAGACTCCTAGAAAGACTAGAATTATAAAGAAATAGAAAGTATTAAATTCTATCCTAAAAAGACTCCATATAATAGTGGAAACAAATCATGAATCAAAATTGAATTTGTTTCCTAATCTAATTGGACTCTAATATTGAATTTATTTCCTAATCTAAATAGACTCCAATTTTATTACTAGAAATAAACTAAAAGCTAATTATTTTTAGATTTCAGGCAAACTTGGATATTACTGATGAGATTTTAAAAATTTAACAATTTGGTTGGCTCCGTCTCGTCGAGATAGGCGATTTACATATATAATATGTCAGAATTCGCCTTTTAGATTGAAAAATATGATTGTTTCTACGCGGAAGTCAATAATATGTGTAGCTCGTGATTCTCCGAATCCTCCATGAAATTATTCGTTAAGCGTCCTACATCAGTTGCCAACCCCGACTATTTAGGAGGTTTTAAACCCCCAATTATAACTCTAAACCCTAATATTCTATACACTAAATAGTCAGGGTTGACAACCCCGACTATTTAGGAACTGGATTAAGATAAAATGAGTGTATTTTTATAAATAAAACTCAAGAGGGTTTATTTTTAGAAAAAAAATATGAATGGTTATATTCAGAAATTTCCGTCAAGTAAAGCTTTGAGTTGGGGGAACACTTTACGAATATTAAATAATTTAAGCTAACAACGTGCACAGAAAATCTTTTCCTTTTCTATTTTTAGGAATGCATGTGAAAAACATGTTACTTCTTCTTTGGACGTAAGATGGATAGTTTAAGGTTGGGATATTTTAGATGCCGAGGAAAACAATTCATTGCGCTCTTATGGTATGAATCTCAATTCGTCTTTTGTATATATCAAAATATTTACATAAAATTTTTAAATTGCCGTAAGAATATCTGATGTTAGATCTTATAAAAAACTTGAGATCTAAACCATAAAGCCATGATTAATTCAAAGAGATTTACAAGAATCAAAAGAAAAGAGCGGAAGCTTATACCTGAATCCATAAATTAAAATTGAGATGGGTTTTGGATCTTCTAACCTCAGGGTTTTTCTAGCCAAATTTCTCTCAAGATGTGGGTGAAGAGAATTAGAGAATGTAACCCTAGATTAGGGACCATAACCCCTTATTTATACATGTTGTACATTTGCAATTTGACCCCTCATCAAATCACAATTACAACCTGGTATCTGCACATATAACCTCATGACTTATTTAAATACACATTAACCCAAATTAATTGATCACTTTAGTGGGTTATCCTGAAGGATAGCAATACACATTGATTAATCATATGTGCCCACAAATAGATTTATTAGATTAAATCCAACAATCTCCCACTTGGGCACCATATGATTCCTTAAATTGTGTATAACCTTATGAGCTCAAAAATTGCTATCACTAAAAAGGTATTTCCGTACAATCTCGTCCATTGACTATATCAATATAGAATCAAAACGGCTTTCGTCACATTTATCGTGACTCGACCCATCAATGGTCACATATACCAATACAATCAAACGACATAGATCAATCATGGATGTGCAGCATGAAAATTACATGCAATGTGATCAGTACATGTCTATTTTTAACTGGTCCTACTTTAGTGAGGTCAAAACCAAACATAATGTAACATAGTGTCTTAACTGAATACTTTATTCTTATCAGACAATACAACCAAACATAAAGCACCACAATTACAAACTCCCACTAAATCATGATATCCTCAAATAATACCACACACATATGAGCAGTATGCTCATGAAAGACCCTGGGTGGCAATCCCTTAGTAAGAGGATCAGCTATTATGGAGTTTGTCCCAATGTGCTCTATAGATATCTGTCCACTCTGTACCCTTTCTTTCACAACCAGGAACTTTAATGTCAATATGTTTTGACTTAGTTGAGCTCATGTTGTTATTGGAATACATTACTGTAGATTTATTGTCACAATATAACCTTAGTGGTCTTTCCATATTTTCCAAAATGCGCAGTCCCGTGACAAAATTTTGCAGCCATATTCCCCTGCTATCCAATGATCCATACCAGGGTTGCTTAAGTATCTGCCTAACATCCCAACAATGTACGCAATATCCGGACGCGTACATACCTGAGCATACATTAGACTTCCTACAGCCGAAGCATAAGGAATCTTCTGCATTTCCTGAATTTCAAGGTTACCTTTAGGGCACTGATTGAGACTAAACTTGTCTCCTTTAGCAACAGGGGTGTCACCTGGTCTGCAATCTTGCATGCCAAACCTTTTAAGTACCTTATCGATATAGCTCTTTTGTGATAATCCAAGAATACCCCGAGAGCGATCTCGATGTATCTGGATCCCTAATATAAAAGAGGCGTCCCCAAGATCTTTCATCTCAAAATTCTTTGATAGAAATCTCTTGGTTTCGTGCAACATGCCTATATCATTAGTGGCAAGCAAGATGTCATCGACATACAGAACCAGAAAAATATACTTACTCCCACTGAACTTGTGATATACACAGTCATCAACAATGTTCATCTCAAAACCGAACGAGATAACTATTTGTTGAAACTTATGATACCATTGACGAGGAGCTTGCTTGAGTCCATAGATGGATTTCCTTAATTTGCAAACCATATTCTTTGGGTCTCCTGACACAAAGTTTTCTGGTTGCACCATATAAATCATCTCATCAATGTCTCCATTGAGAAATGCAGTCTTAACATCCATCTGATGTAACTCAAGATCATAATGAGCAACAAGTGCCATGATTATTCTGAAAGAGTCTTTCGATGAAACCGGAGAGAAAGTCTCTGTATAATCAATGCCTTCCTTTTGAGTATAGCCTTTAGCCACAAGACGTGCCTTATACCTCTCCACATTACCATTTGCATCCCGCTTGGTTTTAAAAATCCATTTACAACCAATTGGTTTTGCACCTTCTGGCAATGAGACAAGTTCCCAAACCTTATTGTCTTGCATAGACTTGTACTCTTCATTCATGGCATCAATCCATTGCTGAGAGTTAGAACTTTTCATGGCTTGAGAGAAGTTGATTGGACCATCTTCCAACATTCCACTACTTTCCTCATGTTCTTGAAGAAATACAATATAATCATCTGAAATAGCATTTCTCCTTTCTCTCGTGGATCCCCTTAATGGCACTGGTTCTTGAGGTTGTTGAGTTTGTTCTTCTGGAACAGGGAGTTGTTCAACATTATCATCTTGAGATTTCTAATTTACTTCTTGAGCAACAACAGGTATAGAAACCTGAATATTGTCAAAAGTAACTGTATGGATTGGATCTGAAGCCAATTCCTCCTCAAAACTAATGTCTCTAACCTTATTTCTCCCCCAAACTCAACATCCTCAAAGAATGTTGTTGTTTCCGTCTTAAAAATATTCTTTAGTATGGGATCATAAAACTTATAGCCCCTAGAGCGTTCAGAGTACCCAATAAAGTAGCTGCTAACTGCTAGAGCGTTCAGAGTACCCAATAAAGTAGCTGCTAACTGTTTTGGAGTCCAATTTCTTTTCATTTGGCTTGTAAGGCCTTGCCTCAGCTGGACATCCCCAAATATGTAAATGCTTTAAACTGGGCTTTCGACCAGTCCAAAGCTCATAAGGTGTTTTAGCAACTGCTTTACTTGGTACTCTATTCAGAATGTAAGCTGCTGTCTTTAGTGCTTCTCTCCAGAGAGACTCTGGTAAAGAAGAATGAGCAATCATACTTCTTACCATATCCTTAAGAGTCATGTTTCGTCTTTCAGCTACACCATTCATGCTAGATGAACCCGGCATGGTGTACTGTGAGACGATACTGCATTCCTCTAGGTATCTAGCAAATGGTCCTGGACGTTGTTCACCTGAACCATCATATCTACCGTAGTACTCACCACCACGATCAGATCTAACGGTTTTAATTCTTCTGTTGAGTTGATTCTCAACTTCAGCTTTATAGGCTTTGAACATGTCCAGAGACTCAGATTTTTCATGAATAAGATATAGGTGCCCATAACGTGAGTAATCGTCTATGAATGATATAAAATATTGTTGACCATTCCAGGATTCCGTAGGGAATGGCCCACAAATATCCGTATGTATCAATTCTAAGACATCCGAAGATCTGTTGGCACCTAATCTTTTCACTTTGGTCTGTTTTCCCTTGATACATTCAACACATACGTCGAAGTCCGAAAAATCAAGGGAATCCAAAATGCCATCAGACACAAGACGCTCAACTCTACCTTTTGAGATATGACCCAAGCGCTTATGCCATAATGTCGCCGAATTTTCCTTATTTAATTTACGCTTAGTACCACGTGATTCCACATGCAAGGATTCATTGTAAGAAGCAATTGTATCAAGCAAATATAGGTTGTCATAAATACTCAAGTAACCGGTTCCCACAACATTTGAATTAAAAGATAAACTGAATTGACTGTTTCCAAATGAACAAGAATAACCTGATTTGTCCAATACAGAAACAGAAATTAAATTCCGTCTAAAAGACGGTACTACAAAAATATCTTTCAAATCCAAATAAGAACCAGTTCCTAACAACAACCTAAAGTGCCCAATTGCTTCCACATCTACCGATTGTCCGTCGCCCACAAAGATGTGTCTTTCAACATCACTTGGCTTTCGGTAGCTCAGGCAACCCTGCATAGAAACACTTATGTGAGTAGTAGCACCAGAGTCTAACCACCAAGTGTTTCTAGGTACTGAAGCTAAATTAACCTCAGAACAGACCAAAGCAAGGAACGTACCCTTATTATCACGCCAGGCGTGATATTTTGTACAGTCCTTCTTTACATGTCCAGGCTTCTTACAGAAGAAACAACCCTGATTATCCTTATGTTGTTTCTTCTCAACTGGACCCTTAGCAGCTTCCTTATCATTCTTCCTTTTCTTGCCCTTATCCTTAGAGGCATAGGCCAAATGAGCACTTTCTGTCTTATCTTGCTTCAACCTGTCTTCTTCTTGCACACAGTATGAAATGAGCTCATTTAGAGTCCATTTCTCCTTTTGACAGTTATAACTGACCTTAAATTGGTTAAACTGTGCAGGAAGAGACAACAAAACCAGATGCACTAATAACTCGTCACAAAGATCGAGTTTAAGTGCCTTAAGCTTTGAAGCAATATGAGACATTTCCATAATGTACTCCCTGATATTTTATTTGCCCTTATACTTCATTGAAATCAAGCGAGCTAAGAGCGTGCTTGTTTCTACCTTATCGTTTTTCGCAAAACGCTTCTTAATTTCGGCAAGGAAATCTTTAGCCTTAGTAATCCCTTCGGATTCTATGCCCCTGAAGGCTTCCGGAACGCCGCGCTTAATGATCATAAGACTCATGCGATTTGAACGCTCCCACTTCTCATGCTCCTTCTTTGCATCAGGAGTGCTATCCGCATTGAGAGGTTGGGGTTGTTCAGTTCTTAATGCATAGTTAAGATCCATGCAGCCAAGAACAATTAATATGTTCTCTTTCCAAACCTTAAAATTTGTCCCAATTTAGCATGAGAATTGAGTTGATGTTAGCAGAAATTATTGGAGCAGATGCATTAGCTGAAATAAAATAAAAAATGCTCACATCAATAACCATAATTAGTAATCAATAAAATTCAAATAATGGCGAATCCCATCCAAGATATCTGGCACAACATTAATATCAAGTCTTTGGACAGTAATATTAACTTGTAAGTGATACCTTGTTACAATGATCAAACATTAACAATAACTCATGTCAAATAATGAAACTATCTTTGGATCAATTCATTATTCACATGTAAACATTATAATTGTCACACGCTTATCATCGCAGATGCGTATGCAGTCTAAATAAATATTAACCTTCCTTTGGGCCGATTAAATATTTACACGAAAGCATACACACAAACATCTCACATTCCTCATGAACAATCTACACAAGAGAGGTTACTTTGGTAACTTCTTGTTTTAATTAACCAATTGGAGTGAGAGACAACCTTAATACCTTAGTGTCATAATATTTGAATTAAATAATTGATTAAAAACCAAATTAATTTAAATTTCCATAGCTTAAATAGGGCCCATAACTTAATTGAATAAATTAAATATACCAAAGTGGACCCATAATTTAATATGAGAAGTCGAGGCTTAACCATAGTGAACACGAAGTTCACTTGACTTCGAACGCGAGGTTCGTCTGTATTGAATACGAGACTCACTTAAGCACGAACGCAAGGTTCGTCTGAAAATGAACGTGATGTTCAACTTAAGAACGAACGTGAGGTTCGTTTGAAAAATGAACGCGAGGTTCGACTGAAAATGAACACAGAGTTCAACTTGAGAACGAACGTGAAGTTCGTTTGAAAAATGAATGCGAGGTTCGACTGAAAACGAACGCGAGGTTCGACTTAAATTGAGCGCGAGGCTCACCTGAGAACTGAGCGCGAGGCTCACCTTAGAACGAACGCGAGGTTCGTTTGATTTGAGCGCGATGCTCAACCTGAGAACTGAGCGCGAGGCTCAACTTGAATTGAGCGCGAGGCTCACCTTAGAACGAATGTGAAGTTCATTTGAATCTTTCAGCTTCGCCAAAATTTGAGGTAACCACCTCCTTAATTCCCGCACGAACCCTAAGGGTTTCAATCTGAAACCGCCGCCGCCATTGTTCCCGCACCCAAAGGTCGAAACCCTAGGGTTTCCTAACACTGTCGGAGTTGAGAGCGAGGCCGCCTGCAACACTTCGCCGGCGAGGAGCACGGGACCAATGACCAAAACACAATAGATCCAAAAGAATTTCTCGATTTTATTTCAAAACAGATCCAGAGTCGAAAAAATGAGTTTTCTTGATCCAGATCCAAGAAAAATCCAAAAAATTTAAAAAATTACTGTTCACCGGTGATTTTTTATTTACTGTTCATCCGATTTTTATCTACTGTTCATCCGAAAAAAAGATTTTTAACAGCCGTTACTGTTCATCCGTGAACAAAAACTAAATCCATAACACAATTAAGATCAAAAAACCCTAATTTTAATCTTAATCTCTTAGAACAAATCAAGGTGGCTCTGATACCACTTGTTAGATCTTATAAAAAACTTGAGATCTAAACCATAAAGCCATGATTAATTCAAAGAGATTTACAAGAATCAAAAGAAAAGAGCGGAAACTTATACCTGAACCCATAGATTAAACTTGAGATGGGTTTTGGATCTTCTAACCTTAGGGTTTCTCTAGCCAAATTTCTCTCAAGATGGGGGTGAAGAGAATTAGAGAATGTAATCCTAGATTAGGGACCATAACCCTTTATTTATAGATGTTGTACATTTGTAATTTGGCCCCTCATCAAATCATAATTACAACCTGGTATCTGCACATATAACCCCATGACTTATTTAAATACTCATTAACCCAAATTAATTGATCACTTTAGTGGATTATCCTGAAGGATAGTAATACACATTGATTAATCATATGTGCCCACAAATAGATTTATTAGATTAAATCCAACATCTGACACTACAAGTTTACACTCTAATGCAATTATCCCATAATTTTTAAACAGCTAGATTTTGTAACTTAGATTAGCTATGTGTCATGTGTTTTTTTCTGTCTCTCTCTTCTTGTTGTTATTGTTGTTGTTATTGTTGTTGTTATTGAGAAATATCACTGCTTATAGAAGAATCCCATAAAAGCTCCTAAGAAAAGATAACGATGTAAGATTTAAAAAAAAACCTGTGATAAAAGGAAAAATATTTATCCGTGAAAACTATTATCATCATAAATTACCATTCTATTACCCAATGGATTATGAGAAACATCACAAAACTACCAAACCTTCATGTATAGTGAATTACCATTTGTATAGATTTCATCATTTTAATATACATGGAGATTCAAATGCATAATTTAAAGGGAAAATTATGTCAATACCCCAAAAACAATATCTTCATGTGCTGCAGCCCCTTTACTTTTTTCCCATGTGGTTCAGCCCCAAGAAGTGTGACATCTTGTGATGCAGCTCTCTTTTAGCAATCATTACCTCGCCAACTCAAGATAGAGAGAGGATAAAAAGTACAAAAACCCAAAATACACTTATCTCTTTCATGTTAGGTCTATTTAGAACTAACATGAACTCTTATTAGAACTAACACCCAAAATACACTTATCTCTTTCATGTTAGGTCTATTTAGAACTAACATGAACTCTTATTAGAACTAACATGAACTCCAATTGTTAGGTCTATTTAGAACTAACATGAACTCTTATTAGAACTAACATGAACTCCAATTAGAACTAACGCAAACTTTTATTAGAACTAATTTAATTCCTTTTAAGTCTAATTTAAATCATGTTATATCTAATTCAACTTATTTTAAGTCTAATTAAATTAGACTTAACATGAAATTAGACTTAAAATTTTGAATTAGACTTAACATGATTTAAATTAGACTTAAAAGGAATTTAACATGATTGAAATATATTAGACTTAAAATTTCGTGTTAGGTCTAATAAAAGTTCATGTTAAGTCTAATTTCATGTTAGGTCTAATAAAAGTTCGTGTTAGTTCTAATAAATGTTCGTGTTAAGTCTAATTTTATATTAGGTCTAATAAATGTTCGTGTTAGGTCTAATTTCATATTAGGTCTAATAAAAGTTTGTGTTAGGTCTAATAAAAGTTTGTGTTAGGTCTAATAAAAGTTCGTGTTAGGTCTAGTTTCATATTAGGTCTAATAAAACTTCATGTTAGTTCTAATAAAAGTTCATGTTAAGTCTAATTTTATGTTAGGTCTAATAAAAGTTCGTGTTAGGTCTAATTTCATATTAGGTCTAATAAAAGTTTGTGTTGTTGGCCTTCTTGTTTTGATGGTGATTTAGCAAAAAATTTACTTCTAATGTTGTTTGTCTAGTGTTTGTGTTTTCCTATGTATTATAGACAAACAACGAGTTGGAGGATGGATGGATTGCGCCACAACGATCATATCCAAAGGAAGTTGGTGGAATATCGGTGAAGCTTATGCAATTCATGTTCAAGATCAAGTTCAAGCTTCATCCGCATGTGTACGAAGTTGAGCTACAATGAAGATCAAGATCAAGCTTGGGTAATCTAGTTTAGATTTTATATTATGTGTGTTAGATACTCTAAGCTCAATATCATATACACACACATTTATTGGTTTATTCGTATATATATATAGTTATATATATATATACATAAGTTTTGGTTTCTATGCATATATATAGTTATATATATATATACATACATGTGTTTTTGAGTTTTCATGTTTATAAATATGAAATCACATGTTTCATATTTATTATTGTGTTTTAGTATATATTGCATAGAATATGCAATTTTGTGAAAATATTATTTTCTTAGTTTTTTGACTTAACAATAATCATATACATATTTTATTAAGTCTACAAAATCATTGTGCAAAGTTTCAAAACATGGTTTAGCCAAAATGTCAAAATTCACATGTTTATATTTTCATGTTTTGGCTTATTTTATAAAATAATGATATTTTTCATTTGGGAAGTCCTTTTTGAAAATTAGTCGTTGTAGCATGTTTATTATCATGTCTACAATCATTCCCCAAAGTTTTATATTTTTTGGAATTTATTTGATATTTTTAAACAGTGTTTTAAAATCAGAAAAGCTGTTTTCAGAACTTCCTTTTCATGTATCAGTCCTCGGTCGACCGCACCGGTCGACCGCACCTTTGTCGGTCGACCGTCACGGTCGACCGAGAGCTCAAAATTTCCATCGGTCGACCGCACCGGTCGACCGAAGAAGTCTCTACTCGTTTTCTCAGTTTGGGATCTGGATCACGGTCGACCGTGAATTTTTTCGGTCGACTGCCGCTCTGTCAGTTCTGTTCCAATGGCTATTTCTTGTTACCGTTGGCTGGGGCTTTTTTGTTATTTGTTTTGGGGTTTTTGCTGTTGTTTCCTCTTCCTATATAAACCCCCTTCTATCTCAGTAACCATGAGAGTGTTTTAAACAAGTTTAAGGAAAAAGAATGTTTTAAACAAGTTTTTAAACAAGGGTTTAAGTGTGTTTTTAGTGTTTGTTTGGTTTGAAGATTGTTTTTACAAGTGGAGGAGATCATTTTCTTGTTTGGGCTCCAATCTCCATCTCTCCATCTTGTCATCTATTGAGAAGTTTTCTAAACTCTACTCTAGCTTTTATTTATAATTATTTGTTAATTATCATTTCTATTAAAGCTAGTTTTATATTGAGTTTAGATTTGACTTTATCTCATTGTTACACATACCCACTTGAGCTTATTATATTTGCATACATAGTATATTAGGGTTGTGAGAGATTGTAACATTGAGTTGTGCTTAATTGAGTTCTCATCTATTGTAGAGAACAAATTTATATTTGTTACATAGTGTGTTGTTGTGAAGTTTTCGGTGAACTAGAAAACCGAATGTGAGGAGTGAACGTTGATCGGTGAACGTTGAAAACCGACATTGTGAGTGATTGTATACGTTGATCGGTGAGCGTTGAAAACCGACACTGTGAGGTGTAAACGTTATTCGGGTGAACGTAGAAAACCCGGTTGTGATAGTGGATTTCTCCCCGGGAGAGGGGAGCGGAGACGTAGGACGGAAGGTCCGAACTCCGTGATCATATCGTGTGTTTGAGTTTGCTTTGGCGCTCTTTATCGTATGTTTATATTTCTTATCGCCATTGTCCATAGTTCATTATTTATATGATCTACTATCTAGTTCATATTGTTTACCCTTGTGTTAGTTTATATCCTTGCACATACATTGCCTATATCTCTTTGTTAGGATATATCTTGTTGTTCATATTGCTTATTCTAGCTCATATATCTTGTGGTATTTCATACTTGCTAGGATAACTCATTAATTAATTTTAATTAGCATTTAAATCGGATTAAATTAGCATAAGACCCTAATCCCCCCCCCCCCCCTCTAGGGTCTAACATGTGTTAGGTCTAATAAAAGTTCGTGTTAGGTCTAATTTTATATTAGGTCTAATAAAAGTTTGTGTTAGGTCTAATAAAAGTTCGTGTTAGGTCTAATTTCATATTATGTCTAATAAAACTTCATGTTAGTTCTAATAAAAGTTCGCGTTAAGTCTAATTTTATGTTAGGTCTAATAAAAGTTCGTGTTAGGTCTAATTTCATATTAAGTCTAATAAAAGTTCGTGTTAGGTTTAATAAAAGTTCGTGATAGGTCTAATTTCATATTAGGTCTAATAAAACTTCATGTTAGGTCTAATAAAAGTTCGTGTTAGGTCTAATTGGAGTTCATGTTAGTTCTATTTCATGTTCGTGCTAGTTCTAATTCGTGTTAGTTTTATTTCGTGTTCGTGTTAGTTCTAATTCATGAATTAGACTTAAAATAAGTTGAATTAAACATAACATGATTTAGATTAGACTTAAAAGAAATTAAATTAGCTCTAATAAAAGTTCGTGTTAGTTCTAATTGAAGTTCATGTTAGTTCTAAATAGACCTAACATAAAAGAGATAAGGGTATTTTGGGTTTTTGTACATTTTATTCTCTCTCTATGCTTAGTTGGTTGGTAATAATTGCTAAAAGAGAACTACAGCACAAAATATCACACTTCTTGGGGTTGAACCACATGGGGGAAAGGTGAAGGGATTGCAGCACATGAAGATATTACTTTTGAGGCCTTGACACAAGTTTTCCTAATTTAAAACAAATATGCACATTAATTGTTACTGAAACTCCTAGATCTCGAGAAAATGGTACAAAATTGGCAGTCAATGAAGTGGAAAAGATATGGAGAAAGGACAGGTGAACTATGATATTATTGGAGGGAAAACTCCTCAGGGACCCCCAAAATAGGGATAAACAGTGCATTAAGCCCCCAGGGGCTAACACCTCACTTGTCCCCTCAAGGGTCCCCTATTTGGAGTCCCTGTAGCAACACCTTATTGGAGATATGTCATCCACACAGTTTGGTAGTAGTTGTGTGTATATTGATCTATCCTTCTTCAATAATAAGGTTGTTGCGACAGTTAGGAGGGGCTCTCTTTCCTACTGTCTTTGTCACGTTGATGTGATACATTTGTTCTACTCCCGTTTGTACTATCAAGGTTAAGCTAAAAATTATCTTACTCGAAGCATAAAATATCCTCACCCTATTTATTTTAGCAGATAAATTAACTCATATATCACCGTACAAGTTGATATGTAGAAGATCATTCTATTTAATTAGATGCATGAAACATACATCCGTGCCATGCAAGATTTACAAGAATTTCTCGTGATTTGAGGGGGGGAAATATGCGAGTATAGGGGATATATTACATTTGTTCTTTAACAGTTGGTTTTGATGCTACACTTTGATATTACGTACAAGGGAATTTTGTACAATACATTTGTAAGGATTAATTACGATCCGATACCTCGAAAAGGATATAACTATATCAGCGAAACCCTGAGTCTGTGAATATACAAGGGTGACCTTAAGGTTATTAATTATAATTATGTGGGTAATTCATTAATCCTGAGAGGTGCTTGTTGTCCGAGCTCCATGCAGGGTCACCCATATAATTACAATTACAATTACAATCTCAAAGTTCCATATGGAGATGCATACTCTAGAGTCATCCGCGTAATTATGCCATACCCTCGGTGGTGTCAGAATGTAAGTAATAAAATTAGGTGGTATATATGAATTTTTAGAGAGAATGTAGAAAGGAACTAAAAGTATTAGTATATTTGCTGGTTACTTGGATAGAAATTGAATTAGTAAGAATTGCACACTGAATAACCCTCTTTTTTTTTAAAGTTAGAGAAATTGAATTATAACGACAGCATATGGTTTATGATGAATTACGATTTCCCTGAGATACAATGAAATGTATAATTGCCTAAAATATCTTGCTTATCTAAAGAGGCGACTTTTCTAGCTAACGGGTGATCATGAAAACTCATTAGGGAATGAGAGATATGGAAAGAAATGAATAGTATGTGAGTTCTCCTCGATTTGCATTAGTTTATCTCTTGACCTCTTTTCACTCTATTCTATGTCGACCATTAAATGCGGGTCATGGATGCTAGTAACATCTTCCTAACTCTAAAGTCGCACAAAAGAATGCATCAAACATGAACTCTTCTTATTTATTGAGCATTTTAACATTGCATATATAGAAGACAAATTTTCATTATTAGTCAAAAGATTCAACGATGAGTTTGTTTTGCTTGTTTCATTGCGCTGGTCAATTTGATCAAGTCCATTAACAAAAAGAGGAGGTTTCGTCGTAAATCAAACCGGAGCCAAAAGATATTACAATTTAGACTAGAATTTTAATAATACGAACAAAGATTCGTGAGCATAAAATGAGACTACAGAAACCTCGGCGACGGTGATACCAGATACGTACGTTGACCAACCTTTATCTAGAAAGAGATGAACAAACGGGGCTTGAACTTAAAAATAAAAAAAATAAAAAAAAAAGACCTCATCTGGCTTATTAGTATAATCACAACTATTGAGTTCAAAAGAGGAATGAAAGAATGATATTGGATCTATCGTCAATCTTGATATAGGCATTACTATTCTTTATGGCCCCGTTTGTCAAAGGGTTAAGGAAGAGGAGTTAAAGAGAATGATTGATGTACTTAGCCCATTCGATAATCTGAGGACTAAATTATTAACCCGTTAAATAAGTTTTATTTTAGCCATTGTGATCAGTTTTAGTGTTTGAGAATAACAATGATTTTGACTATTTTTTTTATAATTAGAAGGGTTAGCTCTTAATCCTTCTAAATAGGAGTATTAGTAAACCCCTCATTTTGAGGGGTTAACTCATTTTAATCCCTCCAGAGGGGTTAGCTTAACCCTTCTATATTTTTTATGTTTGGAAAATTATGGAGGGTTAACTCATTTTAACCATTGTATAGACTTTTTATGTTTGGCGAGTTAAGAAGGGGTTAAGTCTCCTTATCTCCTTAACTCCTCGCTTAACCATTTACCTAACGGTACCTATAAGTATAGTTGTGACTATGTTGACAGTAACTGCATCTCATAAAGCAATGGTTGCTCAATGAGTATACTTATGCCTCTGCACTAAGACCATCTCCAACCCCGCGTCATTTTGACGCAAAACGGCATTTTGACGCGCTGAGAAGTCTCCAACCGGGCGTCATTTTGAGCGCTATTTTAGCGGTGATGAACAGCGCGATATCCTCCAGGAACTTCCCGTCAAAAAGTGGGAAACAGTTTAGACTCATATACCTATTGGAGTATCAGAGAACAGTTTAACCTCTTATACCGGTCGGAGGAATGAGAAACAGTTTATACTCGTATACTCTTTGGAGTCTTGCGGTGATGAACAGCGCGACGCCATATTTGGCGTCGCACTGTTCATCACCGCATTACTGTTCATTTTATTTATTTATTTTTAATTTTAGTTTTTTTAACCTTTATGTATTTACAATTTGATCTCGGTTGGTTTTATTAAATGTATAAAACAACTCTAAGAAACAGTTTATACTCGTATACTCTTTGGAGTCTTGAGGAACAGTTTATACTCTTGTACTCTTTGGAGTCTTGAGAAACAGTTTATACTCGTGTACTCTTTGGAGTATCGAGAAACAGTTTATACTCTTGTACTCTTTGGAGTAGTAAGAAGCAGTTTATACTCTTATACTTATCGGAGTGTTGAGAAGCAGTTTATACTCGTATACTCGTCGGAGTCATGAGAAGCAGTTTATACTCATATACTCTTCGGAGTGATGCCGTTTTCAATTGGCTTACCCTAGCGTTATAACGCCGGCTTCAACCAAGGTCTGGATGCTTCATTATAATTTTCCATTCATCTCTATCTTTTTTCATGGCTATCTTTTCTCGTTCGATATCAAATGCTTCTTGCCTGTCCAAGCTCGCCTTGTCTAACCTGTCTATAAGTCGATTGTTGGAGGTCTCGATGGAGTCCACTACACTTGACTCATGATCATCATTTTTCCTTTTCAATTTAGCTTTTTTTACCCCAATAGGTCGTTCAGATGGAGTAAATGATGACAGTCCAGGAGATGTTGATATAGGAGATTCCGGAGTGGGATTATCTGATTGTGACGAGTCGAAGTTCACACTTTGGGATTGTCTTCGACCAACTTGTCTTGCTGTGGGGACATCATCTTTGAATTTTTTGAAATTTTTAACCATATTCCAGACATGATCAAATTTGAAACCTTTTTTGTACTTCGGTTCTTGCATAAATAACATCTTTGCTCGAACTAACTGTAAATTATAGTGAACATCAAGTTATGTATTTCAACAATAATAATAAAATTCAAACGATAATTAATAGAATACTTACAATATCTTCATCTGAAGCACCACTTGGATTCAGATTCTCTACTTGTCTCAAGCACGCATTCAATTTCCTTACTTCATTACTTATAATTTCCATTCGAGAACGAATTGATCGGCTCGTACGCATCTCAAAATGCTGATCTCGAAGTTCATTGTATTTGTCCTCCACACGAGACCAAAATGCATCTTGAGACTGGTTTCTACCGATAATAGGGTCTTGAGAAATATCCAAGAATACTTGACAAAAGAGCACATCTTCAGTAACCGTGTATCCAGTTGATCGAACAGACATTTTTTTTTTGTAAAAAGCGGTTGGTTTGGAGATCAGAAATACTTTGAAGAAATACTTCGAATTGGGTGGTTTGAAGTAGAATTCGTGAATGTTATTTATAGCCAATCCAAATTTGTTTTTTTTTTGGAATTTGAATTTGTCGGTGGTCAACATTTGAAATTGAATCATTTTGTACAAACTAGTCAGCTTTACACATTATCCAACGTTGTCGGTGGGAATCAATTTTTGAAATCAAGTCAGCTTTACACATTGTCCAATGTATACACTAATTCAGATAGTTAAGAGCATATTAAATTTGTAATGTTTACATTGTTGTTAATGTTTAATTATTTTCTTACATTTTATTTTCTGTTGTGTTCTGTTTAATTATTTTCTTACATTTTATTTTCTGTTGTGTTCTTGAATGTAATATTTTGGCAATATTAATAATAGGTATATAATATTTTATTGTTTTATTAGTTTAATTTTTTAAATAATAAATCATTTTGTTTGGAAAATATGTGAAAAAATAAAATTTGATATGTGAGGTTAATTGTTGAAATAGTTAAAAATATAGGGAATAAAAAATAATCATATAAAAGTAGATAAAAAGAAAGATACTAAGAATATTCCTTTTTGGTGCAAAAAATGGTGCAATGGGTTGGAGATGAATTACTGTTAGATGTGACTTTTGCACCATTTTGGTGTAAAATTTGCACCATTTTGAGGCAAAGGGTTGGAGATGCCCTAAGGGTTGTTTGTTCGCGTGAAATTTGTTAAAAAGTAGATGCTACACCTATTACTTTCGAGTAAAAAAATATTTTTTTTTTGAAAATACTACCTCTAGCACTTCTTAAAATGCTAATGTGGCGCATACGTAACTGACATCTCTATTTTTTAGATTTTTTTATTCTTACTCCTAAAGGTTCCATAGTAAAGAGGAGAAGTAGGGGGAAAGTGGGGCCCATAGAGACTCCGAGAGATAGGTAATCCCAAATCAGAATTAATTAGATTATCTAATCGATATCTAGCCGCCACTTTCTCTCGCGGGAGTTCAAAACATTCCCTAAAAAAAATTCCTTACACCTTAGCAAAATTTCGCTAATATCTCAAACCGGAGAAACAACGTCCTTTCTTTCTTCTTCTTTTTCTTTTTAAAAAAAATTGTTTTTTTTAATTTTTATTGTAATAGCAGAAACAACACCTTTGTTAATTGTTGTTTTTTTTATTCTGTTTTTAGCGGTGATGTTCAGATCTGTCGAGTACAATTGGTCAATAAATAATCGAGCAACTCAAGATACTTGAATTAATACAAATATCTTCAGAGCCACTCACATAAGAGCGAGGGTTCTAATCATCCATGAATTGAATTGTCTCTACGTCTCCATAGAATCAATAATCAATTAACAAATAAGGTGGTCCTCGTGACAACATCTTACCTATTAACCTAAACATTATATTGGTAAGTAAGTTAAAAAAAATTCATTCTCTAAAATCATAAGGAGTATTTTCTTTAAATTTTTAGACCTTTGGCTTCCATAAAAGTTCGTCTAAGTTATGAAGTCATATAACTATTTGCTATACTATAGCAATACTCGGTTCGGGAGTCTGGGACCCTATTGCATTTTGACAAGTCATGTTGCTCTTTTGCTCTTCTCCATTACGAATACATCATACCGTACTAGCTACTAAGTTTAATTAATTAATTTTAAAAAAAAATTGGGTGGGTTTATTTTGTCAGTTATTATTCTTGAAGCATTGCTAGATTGCAAAGTTTTCTCTTGTATAGATGTTGCTACGGTAGAATATTAACGTTACGCACAAAACCAAAGCAGCAAATAAATTTTGATTGGAATAGTCACCTCAATACGCTTTGAATATTCCCGGTCAGAAGAAACCATCCAAAGATTATTATTTTTCTTGGTGCATGACTATTCAGAAAAAACAAACTCTAGTAAATATCTACACTCATCATTTATTACTCCCGGACCAGTAATGGTCACGATCCATCCTTAAAATTCCAACAACCCACCATTTATTACTCCCGCAATAATTGATCCAAATCAAAAACAACAACCACGCGAACAACAAAATACTGCAAAAAACATATCGCAACGAAAATGGCAATTGGATTATTTACCAAGGACTCCACTGCTACAACTCACTACAATGGAAAACTAACTTCTTTTGTGATCATCTCCTGCCTAATGGCTGCCGTCGGCGGCGTCATTTTCGGATACGATCTTGGCATTTCAGGTTCATACTACACTCTTCATATGGGAAGAAGGAAAAAAAAAAAATACCCGCACATCAAACTAGTACTAATATTATTTTTCGTTAACTTTAGGGGGCGTGACATCTATGGAACCATTCTTGAATAAGTTTTTCCCGGAGGTTTATAAGAAGATGAAACAGTCTGAAGTGAGCAACTACTGCAAGTTTGACAGTCAGTCGCTGACGTGGTTTACTTCGTCGCTGTATTTGGCTGGACTTGTTGCTTCAATTTTTGCATCGCCGCTGACGAGGAATTTTGGGAGGAAGGCGTCTATGGTGGTCGGAGGGGTGGCGTTTGTGGCAGGGGGAGTAATAGGAGGGGCTGCGGTTAATGTGTATATGCTTATTTTGGGTCGGCTTTTGCTTGGTGCTGGTCTTGGATTTGCTAATC
Organism: Asparagus officinalis; assembly: GCF_001876935.1. Taxonomy (NCBI): domain Eukaryota; kingdom Viridiplantae; phylum Streptophyta; class Magnoliopsida; order Asparagales; family Asparagaceae; genus Asparagus; species Asparagus officinalis. Next base: position 6,042,653 of record NC_033801.1, on the reverse strand, counting down.
AGGTAAAATATTTTTGGCTGACATAAACACAAATTCACAGAATAATGACAGTTAATATAACACAAAATTAACGAGTATCGGGAGTAATTTCTATGTTGCAGAATAGCAGCAGATAGTCTTCTTAAATAGGAATGAGAGAAGACGGTTAGATCTGAAGGGATCTACAAGTTTAGCTCTCTTTTTACCTGAAATCCTCATTCTGTTTCCAGGCAATTCCATTGTACCTGGCAGAAATGGCTCCCCCTCAATACAGAGGCACGATCAACAACGGCTTCACAACCTGCATCAGCATCGGATACATCTCAGCCACCCTCGTCAACTTCGGTACTGAGAAAATCCACAGCAACCTCAGCTGGAGAATCTCACTGTCCTTAGCCTCAGTTCCTGCAGCATTACTAACAATCTCAGCCATTTTCCTCCCCGATACCCCCAACAGTCTAATCCAACGAGGCTCAAACCTCCCAAAAGCAACCACAGTACTTCAAAAGATCAGAGGAACTACAGACGTCGATAAAGAGTTACAAGACCTTGTAACAGCTAGCAACATATCGAAAACCATCAAACACCCACTTCGTCATATTACTCAAAGAAAATATCGCCCTCACTTGGTAATGTCTATACTCATCCCGTTCTTTCAGCAGGTAACGGGTATCAATGTGGTAACATTTTATGCTCCAGTGTTGTTCCTAAGTATCGGTCTTAAAGAACGTGCTTCTTTAATGTCAGCAGTTATGACGGGCGTTATAGGACTTGGTTCTAATTTCGTATCTATGGCAGTGATCGATAAATTTGGAAGGAGGACCCTGTTCATGATAGGAGGAGTTCAAATGTTTCTCTCTCAAATGACAATAGGAGCAATATTGGAAGCAGAACTCAAAGATCAGGGTGAAGTTAGAAAAGCTTATGCATATATAGTCTTGGTATTGATTGGTGTTTATGCTGCAGGATTCGGGTGGTCCTGGGGACCTTTAGGCTGGTTAGTACCAAGTGAGATCTTTCCTTTAGAGATACGATCAGCAGGGCAGAGTATTAACCTGATTGTGAGCTTTGGATTCATCTTCATCATCGGTCAGAGCTTTCTTGCGATGCTCTGTAGATTCAAGTATGGGATCTTCTACTTTTTCGGTGGGTGGGTTTTTGTGATGACTATGTTTGTTTACTTATTCTTGCCGGAGACTGCGAACATGCCTATTGAACAGATGGTAAAGATTTGGGGAAAGCATTGGTTCTGGAAGAGGTTTGTTGAGGATGGAGACATTGGAGACAAAAGCAAAGGGGATGTGTTGAATGCAGCAAATTCTTGATGGCAAGGACTTCAAAGTGTTTTTGATGAGAAATTTGCTTCTTTGTATGAATGATTGTTTACTGGAGCATTTGGAAATGGCAAGGGAGGAAATGTAACTTGAGAAGAAGAATACATCCAATATAGGGAATGCTGAGCCTAAAGTAAGATCAGCCCTTCAACATTTAACTGACAGTTCTCTCAAACCTTTAACATATTGTATTAACCTATTAAGCCCTTACAGTTCTCCGAAAAATGTTTTTGGCCATGTTTAGGCTGGAGAATCACCATAGGAACTCAACAGAAAAGAAATAATAGTAAGGAGTTAACGGGTTAAAATATTAGATTAAAGACTTCTTAGAAAATATCAGGTTAATTTTAGGGGCTGATTTGACTCTGAGTTCATGGAATACCTATAACATCAATGCATATAATAATGTACAGTAATGAGCTGAGGAAGCTTCAGTGCAAGGAATTACGTAACTTAGCAATCAAAGACTGTAAACAAAAAGGATTTGCACCAAGTACACTATCATGACTTCAACATGAGACGCTAAAAAGTAAGATGTATAAATTAAAAGAAAACATCATCTCCTTTAGACATAATAATATGACATATGTGGGATGACTAGCAACTATGACGGTTTATTCTTAGCTGACTCAAAAACAAAATTAAAAAGTTGATAACTTCACCTGGATATAGGCATCTACAAAGTTGAGCATCAGGGGTAACATAAATGAAATTGTAAGGCATTTATGTCGGGAATGAAAAAAGAGACACTGAACCTAAAATACCAAACGAGAACTGAAACAGTTCACTGAAAAAAACAGTAAATTAGTCTTATTCTGAAGAAAAATCCAATAAGTCATCGTCACATCTATATAAGCAGGTTTGCAGTTAATAAACCACCGACGTAAATACCAACTAGAAAGACTGAAGCAAACTAAAGTCAGGTAAGTTTTCATTTACTTCGTCTTGTATCACTATCATTGTTTCAGACCTCTTTTTGGAAAACTAAGTTGCATGGATGGGAGCGGGGCTTGAGCTTGAATTAATCTCTGAACTGTTTGCCTCTGGATTATTGGTACGGAAAGCAGAATGCCTGTCAGAGCCTCCAAGCGGATTAATCGGCATTGAAGAAGAACTCATTCTGCCAACTTCTTCACCAAGGCTCAGGTTCGAGATGCCAACAATGTCATTCACATTAATGGGTGCCTTATAATGTACTGCAGTGGGTTTAACAATAGAATGCACCTTATCAACCGTCGCATCTGCTTGATAGCATGGCCAGAAAGGGTACGAAAATGGAAAATACGGATAAGGCCACATCACTGTACAAGGAAACTGCGTAGTTTCTGGCTTGGGAGGTTGAGGAGAAGGAACCAGATCGATTGAATTGGGATTAATTGGTTCATGTTCTACTCCCAAAGGTGAAGGTGTTGATATTGGATTGCTGCTTTGTCCCTTGGTCTCTTGAATGCCCACAGGGAAGGTCTGAGCGTTGCCAAACTGGGAACAGAAAGCGGCGGTTAGTGTTATTAACGGGTTGAAGTTTACAGAAATATTGTAAAAGAGATGAACCACCTCAGGCACCATATCAAAGAGACTGGATCTTCTCTTTCTTCGATTTCTATTGTCCTGGCGGACAAAATACTTTTGGGCATGGCTGGCAACCTGAGTGGGTGTCCTTGTGATCACAAACTTCCGTGAGATGCCGCGCCAGTCACCTTTGCCTAGTTTCTGAAGCCCAAGTAAAAACCTCTTGTGTTCTTCTTCTGTCCATGGCACACCTACATTTAACAGGATAAAAAGTTTGAGAAAGATTGGGAATGTAAATTTACTTAGATATATATATATGCACAAAAAATTACGGAAAGATAAAAAAAAATGGTGCCGAAAAGTGATCTGACCCACTTCTTAAACTTCATGCTCTAATATGAACAACTTATCATCGCCAGTGAGAAGGGGGAAAAAGACATCTACTAGAAAAGTAAGCATCTTCACTAGTCAATGATCATCGGGGGTGCGAAGAAATGGAAACATGAAAAGAAAAGGATATCAGCACCAAAGAGATCGAAGAAAACTTGACAAAGATGACACGGTTTTTGCCCAAAAGAATGAAATTGACAGAACAACATAAAATTCAAAAAACAAATCGTACTATAAAAAACAAAGGAACTAATCAGATCACCTGAAAATAACACATAATCCTAACTTAGAATGCAGACTTCAGCGTGGACGTTTGAAGGACCAAACTCCGTTACAAAATTAGCGGTTTCATTCATGATCAAAGATGAAGGGGTTTCTTGTTCAACTTTTCAGATTGCGGGGTTTTCATAGAAAAAACAATATGAATACAAAGAGGATTTCTTGTAATCTACCCATTTTAATTTCATCAATTTTCCATCAAATTATGAGAAGACCTCTATTTTAAACCCCACCAAAAAAAATCAAACTTTTCCCACCATTCTCAATCTATATCATCAGTAAAAACTTTGGTCGCAAAACATTGACATTATCAAGCAACAAACAAAGATCAATAGATGGATTCAAACCTCGCTTGCGTTCTGTCAACTTCTTCTCACAATCCTCAGTAACGTACCCATCCTTCTCCCGCTCGTCGCCCGCGACAGTCGTCCGCCGCCACCCCGCCGCCGGCCTCCTTCGGCCGACGGTAACCAGCAGAGATTCCCGCGCTACTCGCGCTCTTTTCTGCCGCCGCCATCGAACCTCACTCCGAAGATCTTCACTCCTCGGTCAGGACACGTGCGCGAGTTGTGGCCATTGTTGAAGCAGTGAGAGCACCGCCTCGCCATTTTCGACCTGGGATTTGATTAGAGAGTGTTTTTGGTGATTTATTTGAGGTATAAACAGTATTAGGGTTTTAGATTAAGGGATAAAAATGAGATTTTTTTTTTAAATGCGGTTTGAAAAGTTAGATTTTTATTAGTTGTTACAGTGTATGGATGGCTGAGCTTTTTTGCAATTCCAATACTAATCATCCCCAAAAGATAAGGATTTTATGTATGCATATATTGGATGTATATTTTATATCCGTATTTGTTTCCTCTTATATTATCTGATACATATCTTTATTTAATTTTGGGATATGATCCATAAGTTTTTCATATGTTTGTATTCATATTTATCTCCAAGAATAGTAAATAGAATATGGCAAAATTATACTTGAATCATGTTAAATTATATTATATCATATCATATCATATCATATCATACTTCATTTAAAAGTGAGAGTTCTTGAAAATCTTTCATTGATCAATATTACACCTAATCCTTTTTAATATTAACATTCTTATCCCAATTATAATTGGTTATCAACTAAAGCTATTAAATTAAAATTAAACTCCATTCAAAACCAAGTAATAAAAAATTGATCTAATTAGAATCGGTAAACAACTAAAGAGTAGAAATAAGCTTACAGCACATTAGCATTGTAAACATAATATGCATTGCACGTGTAAATATTAACCAATTGATTGATACCAAATTATGGATATAATTAATTATTAACAAAAAATAATTGATTAAAATATTTTTTGTAGTAGTCCCTTAAACCTTTCATATTTTGAAATTAGTCCGTCAAAGCATTAAAATTGTTATTAAGTAACTCAATTCTTAAGTTATTTGAAACTAGTCATTCAAATCAATGGTATAATTAGCAATTTGAGGAGTTAATTTCCCTCTAATTGCTTTTTTTACTCTTGATTGGAGAAGTTGACATCAAAATAACTTAAGAATTGCAAATATAGTAGCTATTTCAATAATTTGATGAATTATTTTTAAAATAATAAGAATTGAGCAACCTAATAGCTCAATGTGGTTATCTTTGCAAACTTATGGAGAATTTTTCTTAAATCGTGATGATTTTTTTATTCTACAGCATTAGGGTTTAAGATAGAAGATTTTTTCCCTTTTCTTTTTTACTTCATAAGAATTTTATGTCATCTGTTATTATTAAATTTGAGGCATTGAAGAAATTGGTTGCTATATGAGCGAATAATTTTTTCGAATAATGTGTAGCTTACATTGCTCATGGTTTATAAGCGAATTATCTTTTCCAATAATTTGTAGTTTACATTGCTTATGGTCATAATGACACATAAAATGAAAGCTGAAAGTACATAAATGTAAGTATTAAGAAAGTTCACAAGTAATATTACATCATCAAGTTGGGATTTAAAAGAAACACTTTTACAACCAAGTTATACTACAGAAATAAACCGAACAAATAACCACGCGCAATGCACGTGTATCTCTCCTAGTCCATATGTGTGTGTGTCTGTGTGTTGATGTTAAATAATCAAACAGACGGAATGAGGTCGATCAGAGGCCGCTAACTTCTCCGAATATCTAGTTTAGAGTTGAGTTATTCTTCCCTGCACATATAACAACTCGTAAGAGGGTGGGGTCTGCTTCCCCTGTTGTTCCTCCGACGATCAAGTCAGCTATGTACTTGAGTGGGAAAGTGGCAACTGTAGCAGTTCTTAAGTGCAATGGAATGGAGAAAAAATGCCGAGAAAATTGCTTACCCTCGTGTTGGGGATCGTTTCTCTTTTTATGTCAACAAAGGAGGGGTAATATGGTCTCTTTAGCCTTGTCCGAGCTTGGGTTGAGTCAGCTTCGACTTTATAGGTGTCGACCGTGGAGTGGGCATGGTCATTTCGGTATTTAATGAGATAGGACAAGCGGTGTGCGGAGCAGGCGTGGTCCGATGTGCCATAAATAGCATTGGGGATAGAGAAATGATGGCGTTTGTCACGTATTTAATGTGATGTCAATACACTGTCAGCGGGGAGCTCGAGGTTGCGGTCGTCTTTTGTCTCGCATGGATGGATGTCGAGAGCTACTGCCCTTCGAGTCGGCCCTTGTGAGATGTCGACCAAATAATTAGTCGAATAGGTTTGTGGTGAGTCGTCTTTGACGAGAGGATCGACAAGTACATCCTCTCGAGTCGACCCTGGCAAGATGTCGACCCGGCGAGTCAACTGAATTGAGACTCTGGTTATCCCAAGTGTCAAGTTGGTCAAATTAGGTGTAATGTGGGATACTTGTCTGTTGTTGATGAGAGATCTCAATTTGGCGATTGAATAATCCATCATTTCCGCGCAATAGCTTTGCATAATAAGAATCAGGCTTAAAGTTAGCTTTAAGCCTAAATTTTGTGCTGGAGAACTTAATGTGTATCTCACTATAATCTCCTAGTAGAAGAATTGAAGAAGTATTAATATTGATGGACTTAGAAAAAAGATGGGGCTAGTATCTTACAACTGTCTTATAGGTTACTAACTTCTGATGACAGACAATTGAACTGCCATGAGGGACTGGCTGTCCCACAATAAGTCGTTGAAAGGGGGAGACTCATGTTCCCTGTGAAGTTCGAAAGTAATGGAAACATACTGGTTGAGGTGTAGTTATCTATCATCAAAATTGCAACGAGTGGATCGTAAAAAATCTAGGAAATGATGTGGGAACATGAGTCTCCCAAAATCTAGGAAATGATGTGGGAACATGAGTCTCCCAAAATCTAGAGTTATGTGTTCAGGTTTAAGAACGTGTAGATCAAGTTCAACGGAGCGGATCGTAAAAAAAAATTAGGAAATGATGTGATTTTAGGCCGCGTCCTTAGGTGGGAGCCTAGGGTGTCACCTTAGATTCACTTTTCCCTATCACCTTAGATTCACTTTTCCCTATATATATATATATATATATATATATATATATAGAGAGAGAGAGAGAGAGCAATATGGGTATGCTTGGTACCAAGCATAAAAAGTTGTGCTTGGTAGTGATATGTCACATCCATCTTCACCCATTCAAATATGGGACCACATTCACATGGGTATTGAGTGGATGAGGATGTGACATATCATTACCAAGTACAAAATTTGTGCTTGGTACCAAGCATACCCATTTTTTGAAAAGAAAACCATGACAAAATTAGTGAGTAGATGAACAACAGTAAGGGCGCGTTTGGTTCTTATAATTTGAGGGTGAAAATAAGTGAAAGCCTGTCACAGGGTCAAATCTGTGGCAGCTTTCATCCCAAATCGTCCCAAAAAGAGGGATCGCCCACAAAAAGAGACGATTTGGGATGAAATCCGTCACAGATTTGACCCTGTACTAGGGTTTCACCGATAAAATACCGGAACCAAAGAGCCCCTAACATTCTGTGGGTGTTTTGTCCTTTTGGAACCAAAGCTGGCCGGGTGTCGCTTTTGTTTTTTCGCACGTTAACCGAGTACGCCATCCACGTCGGGGCACTTTATGATGTTGGTTGTTGTTTGGAAAAGGTCAGGGTTTTTTGTTTTTTCTTTGGCTTATTACCATTTAAATACACTATAGTTTCCCTTCGTTTGCGCTTAGACATCCTCACCTATTTTTTAGGGCACTAATATACCCTGAAGTTCCTAAAATTACATTTAGTACTCTATATTGTGTAAACATGAAACATTTCCTCCAAATTTTCCTAGGTGACGCTCACAAGCTAATTTAAATCTTTTTTTAGCTCTAAATGTTTATTGAATTTACTGTTAAAATGTTAAATCCACCATAAGTCGATTTTAAAATATAGTTAGGATAAGTTTAAAAGAGGGTCAAGGTAGTGTTTAACAATAAATTCAAGAAATAGTAAGGCTTAAAATATTCTAACATTAGATTATGAGTGTCATACGGGGGCAAATCGAAAAAAAAGAATTCTCATGTGTGCATAAGAGATTGTGTTGAAGTACAAATTTAAGAAACTTTAGTATATATAAGTACTAGTATGCACCACGTGTAAAGCACGGCCCTCTTTTTTTTGTTTCTGCTACATTAATTATTTTTAAACGCTACAGTATTTTTTGTAAATGCTACAATGTTTTGTTTATGATACGGTAATAATGCTACAGTAATTCACTGTAGTATGAATAGTGAATCTTAGGATCCTCCTATACGTATAGAGGAGTAGATTGCCTAAAGCATATGAGGGTATATGAGTGCAAACTAGGAGAAATTATAGGATAGTCAAGGGCTAATTAGCATTTTTATTATCATCCATTAGTGGAAAATAAACAATAATCTACAAAATAATGATGGATCCTAAACTCTGAGCAGTTTTTATCAAAGCAGCAATTCAACATCCTATTTTTCCTCAATTCATGCCGGCGGTCCTCATTATCTACGGCTCAAGCGCAGCGCCCTAGCTACATTATTTGATGTTTCTGGACAACAAAATGATACGTTAAACCTATTTTTATACGATGCAGATGATATCATTATGATTTTTTTTCCAAAGATAACCATGAACCGTATCATCAATTTGTATCAAATACTGTAGATTCAAAATTTATGGTCATCCAAAGTTTCTTGTTATCCCGGTTCTAATGTAGGCACTTAAATCTTTAGTATATTTTGAATAAGTCCCTCAAATCATTGTAGATGCTATTAGGTCCTTCAAATCATCCAAATTTCTTTTAAGTCCCCCTCAATTCTAATAAGAGATATCCCAAATTAGTCCCTCTAGAAGAAAACTAGTAGTTGTTGGGTGCGCATGCTTTGCGGAAGCCAAACAACCAAACGACGTGCTTCGAGAAAACCAAATACCAAACGCCAAGATAAAGGCCAAACCAATGAAATCAATGCCACAAACTCAAACAAACCAATTTTAACGTGGTTCGGCAATTGCCTACGTCCACGGGGCAAGAAGGGGATGAAGTTTTCACTAATAGAAAAGAAGAGTACAAACTGTGATTACAAATCACTCGAAGGAACAAACTAATCTCACCAACAAATCTCTTAATCTCTTCAAATAAACCCTAAACAAATAGCTCAGAAAATATCCCTTTTCTGTGCTCCAAATATCCCCAATTTGCTTCTCCACTTCTCTCTTCCAATTGTTCCATATATATAAAATTCCTAAAATCATAAACATACTAGGAATTCTAAAACAAAAAATAAAACAAATTAGGAATCCTAATAACCTATTACCAAAATAGATTAGGAATCCTAATAACCTTAAAACTGAGCCGACACCAAAATAGATTAGGAATCCTAATAACCTTATGTTACCAAAATAGATTAGGAATCCTAATAACCTCATGTTACCAAAATAGATTAGGAATCCTCAATCCAATAATTCTCCACATCGGCGAAGTTTTCTCAAAACTGAGCCGACACCAACCAAACCAAATATCCCACTTGTTGAGTCCAGTACGTCGTGGAAACCCTTCATGACAACGGACTCAATCCACAACTAGTCGATGTCATGCCCCGCTTCCCAAAATACCAGGGAATCAGGAAGGGAGCAAGCTCACGACGTATTAGATTGAGGAGAAATAAATAATAGACTATTTCTTCTCAACCTAATATGCTAAGCGTCAAGCAATATAATATACGAATGCACAGATTCCTGATCATAGTAGCGAGAATATAATGAACAACTCAGAACATAGAAATCCATATCACAAATGAACATCATCCTAGACATAATATTCGGGTCAACATGCCCTTATACAAAACTATCTGAATGAAATGCTGGAAAAGTATAAAATACATCGATCAGACTAAAATGGAAAGTGTTATAAAAGATAAACAAGGATCAACAGGTAATAAAAGAAATGACTAGGCTTCGATTTCTTCTTCTGCTTCGTCTTCAAGGCACTCCTGCTGAGAATCCTCTAGCTCCTGTACGACTCCGAACTGAACCTGTTCGTCCTCTAAATCTTACGTACACCAGGGTTTTCACTAATAGAGAAGAATAGTACAAACTGAGATTACAAATCACTGAAAGGAACAAACTAATCTCACCAACAAATCTCTTAATCTCTCCAAATAAACTCTAAACAAATAGCTCAGAAAATACCTCTTTTCTGTGCTCCAAATATCCCCAATTTGCTTCTCCAATTCTCTCTTCCAATTGTTCCATATATATAGAAATCCTAAAATCATAAACATACTAGGAATTCTAAAACAAAAAACAAAACAAATTAGGAATCCTAATAACCTATTACCAAAATAGATTAGGAATCCTAATAACCTTATGTTACCAAAATAGATTAGGAATCCTAATAACCTCATGTTACCAAAATAGATTAGGAATCCTCAATCCAACAGTAGCAAGGTATAAGAATGGGGAACCTAATAACAATTTGAATGCATGATTTTGGGGACTCATTTCAAATACTAAGGATTGTAAGGGGCTAATATAGAAAAATTCCATCTTACTAATATTGTGGTCGCTCGTCAACTCACTCAACGTATTCATAAGGCTAAAAGAATCATTTTTCAACAACTCTCTCTCCAAAAAAAAAAAAAAAAAAACCAATTCACATGTACGAGTACGGCACAAACGATTTGTCCAGTTGTATTTTACAAAAAAGGAAAAAAAAACTTGTTCAAATTAACAAATATATCTTTTTGCTGAAGAATAAGGCGGTACCAACATTTTATTTATTTTTTTGGCACTAACCAACTACCTCATAAGCCTAAACACGCGTTGATTTTGATTTTATCTTAATACTGAGAAGAAAGAAATCAAAAGTCCCACATAACAAAATGTGCACAGATTTATCTTCAAATAATAAACGCCTATTTCAAACGTTCTCAAATAAACCAAAATCATTCTACCTAACAGCATCTTATCTTATATTAATAAAGAACGGAACAACTCAAACTTGAACCTGAACAGGGTACAATTTTTGAGAGAAAACAAGACATCAATAATTAGCACAAAACAATACACACTACGCATTAAATATTTACTTGATGAAATTGAAGTCTATAAATACCACCATGGCTTCTTTTCACAGGAAACAGAAACAAAGCCGAGCGATTGATTGATATTATGTTTATATTAGATCTCGGCATCTGGCTCCTACCTTTTACCTTTGTTTTTTCACCATTGAGGAGGTTGCCAGGTCTGGTAGCCAAGCTTCAGGAGCTCCATGAAACTGTGATGGGTACTAACAGTTCGACCCCAGATATCTGGTGTCGAATCGCACGGATTCATTCGATGGCTTTGGTGATGTGATATCGTGCATCTCTTTAATTTCTTGTAAAAACTGTACACGCATGGTTTCCGAGCTTGTATTAATTTCTTCAGTTCTTGACTTTGGACACCCCCCCTTTTGAATGGATGGAATAGGTAGCAGTTTGTTCGATGAGAAGAAAGAGGTCTTGATGTATATATTGATATGAGCAAGTCAGATGTATTACGTACGAGAGATAGCACCAATCTGAAATCATCAAAATTTATCATAAGCTTAGTTGTTATTGAGATAAAAGTTAAATTTTCATACTTTTGACCCGTGTTCCTCTTGGTTTCCAAGAATGTTGAGGGAAAATAATTAAAATCTGTCACGAAATTACTCGTTCTACTAAAGAAAGAATGCGGAATACTCCTTCAGGTTTCAGGCTCTTTTTTTTTTTTTTTTTTTTTTTTTTTTTTCAAAAGAAGAATAGGTTTTTTTTTTTTTTTTTTTTTTTTTTGCGTTTTTCAGAATTGAGATGGAACAAATTAGTTTCAAGTGACATCGAGGACCTCTCCTTGATCTTTCTCCAATAGGGTTTGTGAAGCTCAAACAGCTAAAAAATATGTAATCCTAATGAGTTCTTCCTTTAGTTAATATAATATATATTTGCATAGAGGGCTTCTAAAATCTAGAGAAATGATTTATATGCAGGCAATAAAAAGTAAGCCAATTTTTCTACATTAAGAATCAACAACATAGTTTTCCTTGCTGCAGGAGACCGAAGTAGAGAGATAATAGCTGAAAAATTCCGCATTATGAAGGAAAATATAATTTACTAAGACCAAAATTCTATGCAAACGTAAATGCAAATTAACGCATAAGATGTAAATGCAATTTTCTTTCTGCTACGGGCTGCAGCCCGCATCTAACAAGAAAAGCAATAACAAATCGTGTTATGGGCCGGAATAGTGATGAGCTGTTTAAGAGAAAAGGGAGATAAAGGCCTAAGTCTTTTAGGGCTGGGGCTTTCAGAATACCTTTTTTGAAAAATATATTTAGTTTCCAAAGTCGAATTCATAGGACGCGTTTGTCGAACTGATTTGATTAATTTTATTAATTATTTTGCATTCGTCCAGTATGCGTATCATTTTTTTTCCCCTTTCTTTCTTAATTTCATAATCTCTAGATCAGTATATATTGATCTAGATACAGGAATTATTTTAGCCTGCTCCTGATGTATAGAATAAAAAGAACAACAAAAATACTTTCTAAATTACTCAAAACCTTGTCATTTAATGATCCCGCTCCCATGTTCGCAATAAATAGGAACCAATATCAGTGCTGCTTTCTGATTCCAACTGAGAGGGCGCATGAGCCTGCACGTATTAATGTCAATGATTTAAAAAAAAAAAAATTCCATCAATTAATGCTGCTCTCTCGCTGCACAGGGAGGTGTTAAACACGTGCGCGTCAACGCCACCCCTCCTCGACTCTAGTCTTGGTTTGTACAGACACCCAACTTGTAACTTCAGTTAGGCCTAATTCATATATAATTATTAATAGAATAAATTAATACGCATGTTTGTTATTGTTAATTTTGCAGTGCCGTGTGTACTAGACTGGGACTAATCTTTTTTTTTTCCTACAAATTACCAAACTAACCCTTAGGTGTTGATCACAATTGGATGGAAGATTTGGAGTAGGTCCAAATTAACTTTAGTCTAATGCTATTAACGACTTTTTATTTTTGCCATTTTTTTAAGAGGGTGAAGCTTCCCCGTGCCATTATTCTTTATGTTTCAATTAATAAAAGGATCTCCGATCTGTCCTCTCCCAAAATATAAAATAATGCAAGTTTTCCCTTCAATAATTTCCATAGCCATATCGTGTCGCACGAAATAAATAATAAAATGACCGCGGGGTGGTCAATGAACCTCAGTGGCGAACCCACCCTTGTTCAAAGTGGTTCACTTGAACCACCTCATACAAAAGTTTTCTATAGCCTAGTGGTATTGCAGTTGGTAACATTTTGTAAGAGGTCTGGAGTTCAAACCATCCAGCCTTCAAAAATTTCTCTTTTAGGCTTCTTTCCTTTTACCTCCCCTCTATTCTTCTTCTTCTTCTTCTTTTCTTCAAAAATTTCTCTTTTAGGCTTCTTTCCTTTTACCTCCCCTCTATTCTTCTTCTTCTTCTTCTTTTTCTTTCATTTTATCCCTTTGTTCTGTCTACCTCTTTAAGGCCTTCTATAAATATTTTTGTTTCTTATATATATAAGTCAAATCATTGTTTAAAAATGATTGTTTTTCTCTTTAATAACCCTTCCTTTATTTTTTTCCCACCTGCTATTATTTGAGAAAAAAAATTAGTGTATATTTTGAACCACCACAAAAAATGTTGTAGATCCGCCACTGATGAACCTCCGTGTGATTGATGACGTAGATTAAGTTTTGATTAATGACAAACGAGCCATGTTTGCTATATCCACTCCCCAACAGTAATTTTGGGAGTGGGTTGCCGAAAATGCCATTTTGATGTTGAGGGTGTTTCTGGAATGGACTTGGCCTGTTTTGGTTTGGGAGAAGGGCAATTTAGTCCTCACACACCTCCAAAGTTACTGTTTGGGAGTGTGAATAGTTGGACCCCAAACGAGCTTGATGCATATATATATTTTTCTTACTGAACATGAATTGCATAAATTTATGTAAATATTATACTCAAAATTATTGACAAAGCTATATATGAACAAAAGTAAGGTAATATCAATGAGGGAAAAAACATATAAAGTTTCTACTTGATTTTTAATATAAAAAATTAAATTGATGGGTGATAGGTTTCTACTTGATCTTATAAGAAGCTTGAGTTTTTTATTGATTGAAAAAAAAACTAATCGGGAGACTAATTAGAAGTAACTGATAGAATTGAGAGACTAATAGCAGTTTTATTGATTTGTGGATGCTAATTAAAAAAAAATGAGAGATTTAAGAGACCACCAACATTTAAAAAACTTTCAAAAACATTGTACCTCAGGAATCATGAATTACAAGTTACAACCAAGCAAGAAGAGACCAAGACGAGATAACGATAGACGTGGACTTAAAGGTAATTAAAATGATTCTAGGCCCATTAATCAAAAGTGGATGCGCTATAAAGAAAATTAGTAAACGACAGCCATGACGTATGGGCCGTAATTGTCGTTTGCAGATAACTCGTAAAAAGTTTCGAAATCTCACTTATAACTGCTGGAAAAAAAAAATCAGGCAACTTCCAAAAAAAAAAAAACAATTGAGAGTTATTTGATAATAAATCCAAAAAATGCAAAAGATTTGTTAAAGATTGCTTGATATTACCAAACTTTTGAGGGTGATCCCTAAATGCGCTAAACTTGGTTGGGTTTTTGTGCATTTGCTCTAATAAATAGAGAGCCATAAGTTAGCTCATTCAAATGAAGGTCCATCCTACATGAAAATATGGTTGTGGATAAAAAAAAACAAGCAATAGAAATTATAAGCCATTCCATATCAACATGTTGTTGTGAATAAAATGCTATCAGATCTTTAAACTTAAACTTCTAAAAAGAAGAATTAAGTGGTGGAGAAAGAATGTTTATGGATCTATCTCTTCTAGAAAAAATACTTTGTTATCCAAAATCTATTCTTTAGACCTTATTGAAGAGCAAAGATCTTTATCCAATGCAGAATTAGATGAGAGGAAAGCTTATCAATCTTCTTTTGTCTCTATCATCCAAGAAGAAGAATCTTATTGGCATCAAAGATCTCGTATTCAATGGTTGAAAGAAGGTGATGCTAATACATCCTTTTTCCATAGAACAGCATCCATTCATAAAAGATCAAATCATATTGTTGCTATTAATCACATGGGTTCTGAAATTGATGACAAAGGGGAAATCTCAAAAGTTTTTTATGACTTTTATCGTACTCTTTTTGGACAAGAAAGCAATAGCAACATGACAGTCAACTGGAATTTCTTGTATCCTTCCAAAAATCAGAATCTCTTAGATCTAGAAGCAGATTTTACAGAAGAAGAGGTTAAGCAGGCAGTTTTCAGTATGAACCCCAATAAATCTCCTGGTCCTGATGGTTTCTCTTTGCTCTTCTATCAATCTTTCTGGGACCTTTTACATCATGATATTGTTGATCTCATGAATTGGTTTTCAACTAATCCTTCATCTCTGCATAGGGTCAATAGAGTTCTAATCACTCTTATCCCTAAAATTAAAGGAAATCCCTCAGTTAAGGACTTTCGGCCAATCAGCCTTATTAACTGCATCTTCAAAATCTTCACAAAAATCTTATCTAACAGATTAGCTCCCCATATGAATGACTTGGTTGCTCCTACTCAGTCAGCTTTCCAATCTGGCAAATCAACTCTTGACTCTATAACTGTTGCAAATGAATTGATTCATTTTTGTTCTAAGAGGAAGAAGGATGTGGCCATGGTTAAGATTGATTTTGCAAAAGCTTTTGATTCTATTAACTGGAACTTCCTTATTAATTTACTGAAAGTTCGAGGTTTTGGTTAAAGATGGTGCTCATGGATCTACAATATTATATCTACATCAAGCTGTGCTGTTCTTGTCAATGGATCCCCTTCTAAATCTTTCAAATGCAAAAGAGGCTTGAAACAAGGAGACCCTTTATCTCCTTTGCTTTTTAATATTGTTGTTGATGTCTTGTGCAAGATGATCAGACTCAATATGGAAGAGGGTTTATTATCCAATCTTGGAATTAAGGAACCACTCAACCAAATTAGGAGCCTCCAATTTGCAGACGATACTCTTCTTTTTGTCAGAAGTACCAAGAATGACATATCCATTCTAAAGGCAATATTATATATTTTTGAAGATATTTCAGGGTTGGGAATTAATTTCTCCAAATCATCTCTTATTTACTTCGGTAAATTGCATAATAGAGGACATGTTCTTGCTGCTTCCATGAATTGCAAACTTGATTATCTTCCTATTAAATATTTAGGATTGCCTCTAAAGTATGGTAAATTAGCAAAATCTGATTGGCAACCTATGTTGGATAATATGTATAGGAAACTTGCTTCTTGGAAGAGTTCATGTTTATCCTTTGGTGGTAGACTTGTTTTGCTCAACTCTGTTCTTTCATCTATTCCATTATATTATGTCTTTTTACAAATTACCTTCATGGGTGATTAAAGAGGTGGATAAAATTAGAAAGAATTTTCTATGGACTGGCAAAAATATCTCTAAACCTTTCAAGTGTTTAGTAAATTGGAAGACAGTATGTCTAAGTAAATATGAGGGAGGATTGGGTGTGAAGGACCTCAAACTTTTTAATAATGCTCTCTTATCCAAATGGTTATGGAAATGTCTTGATAGAGACTCCTTAATTGGAACTTTCTTACATCATCTTTATATCAGGAAAGATTCTCAGTTGCAATCAACTTCCTGCAGTTCTTCATATTCTATGTTTTGGAATGATATCATATCAATCAAAGATTTATTTCTTCATCTTCTGCAATGGTCTCTTGGATCTGGTGATAAAATTAGATTTTTGGAGGATAAATGGACTGGTAGTAACAAATTATCAAGTCTATATCCGACTTTGTATAAATTATCACTGTCTACAAATGTCAGTATTCGTTCTCAGGGTTTTTTCCATAATCATATATGGCGCTGGCATCCTCTTCTTAAGAGAAGCATCTCTGATTCCTCAACTAATGCAAAGATTGATCTTATGAATCATATTGGCTTATACATTGCTACTAATAATGTTGACATACCCACCTGGTCCCTTACATCCAATGGGAGATTCTCAGTCAAATCTCATTATTCTTTCCTTAACACCAGAGGAATTTTATCTGCTTATTATAAAACTGTTTGGAATCCAGTAATGCCAAGTAAATTCCAATTCTTCACATGGCTTCTATCCAGAAACAGGTTGCATACAAAAGAAAATCTTATAAAGAAGGGATGGCAAGGAGACTCTACATGCATTTTATGTGGTTTATTTTTGGAATCTTGTGAACACTTGTTTTTTGAGTGTAGTCTTACCAAATCCGTATGGAAACATTTCTGTGACTCTTACCTCCCTTTCATATGGCCAGCATCTTTATATGAACTCCTTAAGGTTGTTGAATCCCTTCGCCACTCTGATGGGATTTTATGGCGATCAATTTTCTCTGCAGTGTGTTGGAGCTTATGGACAACAAGAAATAAATCTATTTTTGAAAATTCAGTATTCTCTGCTACTTCTATCATCAACTCAGCAATTTCTAATTTACATGAATGGTCAGGTCCTGGAAGAGGGAAGAAGGCACTAAAGCTAGCAGCGGTGTTAGAAGAAAGACCAATCTTGCGGAGCAACAGTATTTAGCTCGTCATATCAGCTTTCTCTTAGCTTTCTATAATGTCTTCTGTACATATCAACATTATGATGTTTAAGTGTTAGTTTCAATTAGTCTATAGAAAATCTAATTTCTCTTGTCCAAATGTATGGCTGGCTTTGGTTCTCACTTATATCCATGTCAACGGTGAATGACGGCAAGGCCCTCTCTTCATCTTCATGGATGTTTGTAAGAAGAAGGTCCTACATCCCTAGTAAGAGAAACTATTTTTTCTATCCACTAATCTTAATGGATACACTTCGTATCCTACTTTTGTAAACATACTTTTGTTTTTTAATGAACAGGGAATATCCCTTGTTTTTCTCTCAAAAAAAAAAAAATGCTATCAGCATAATATAAATAAACAAAACTATCAATACCATCTTTTGTGGTCTTCATTTAATACAAAGACATCAATCAATATAGCTTGATGCGATCTACCTAAAGAGAGACCATAAACCAAATTCTTTTTAGGCTCCTCTCCCTTTCTCTGTAGAACACTTTTTTCGATAATTTTAAAATTTTCAGTTTTGTAATTCATTTTTTTTAGATGAGGACGCCTTGTTAAGCGCAAAATATTGTATTATTTGCATAGAGTTGTACTGAAGTTAACGAAAAAGATCTTCAATATGGAAAAGAGAGAGAGAGAGTGTGTGTATATATAAACATAAAATTAAGAGAACAATGTAATTTTTAACTTACTCAGAATCCGTTCCAAGCAACCTAAATTGTTATGTAGAAAATTCTTGGTAAAATATTAGAAACGTGTACTACCCTGGATCTCAAAAATACCAACATTAAATGCTCTATGCTTGAATATAAAATCATAGATTCATAGGTAAAAAACTCCTCCACAAGCTCAACAGTCTTTTTTAAATTGTCCCTATTGTTAGCCCCAATTTTGAAAAAATAAAAAAGGTGACCGGCCCCAAATTAAATGCACCTAAAGAAGAGCTGCACCGAAAAAAGAAAGAACAAATATTATATGTTGATGTTAATAATCACACAGATAATAAAATGAGGGTGAGGTTGATTAGGGGCCGCTAACTTCTCCGAATATCTGATTTTGAGTTGAGTAGCTTCTCCCTGCACAAATAACAACTCGTAAGAGAACGGGGACTAGTTTCCCCTTTGTTTTTCCGACGATCAACTCAGTGATGGACTTGAGTGGGAAAGTGATGAACTGTGTGAGTACTTATGTGTAGGGGAATGGAGAAGAATTCTGAGAGATTGCTTACCCTATTGTTAAAAATAATACCCCTATTTATAGTGGTGGTAAAAGAGTAGAATGATAATTTCGGCCGAGTATGGGATGGCGGTCCATGTCAGCATCTGCCTTATAGGTGTCAGTCGACGAGTGGATGAGAAGTCACCTCAGTAATTAATGTGAAGTGATTGGGGGCGTGACGGTGCCAACGTGTGTTTGCGTCAGGAATGATTTTCATTGTAGCTTCCATTTACAATGTTTATCGTTTATAGCAGAAACAAAAGAGTGAGTTTTTTTTATAAAACTTCTCTTTACAAAGAAAACAAAAATGGGTATTCCCTAGAAACACACGCAGAAACTATTTATTAGTCGCTGCTTGCGTAGGATCTTTGCATGTGACGGGGAAGCTTTAATCCGTGGACAACCGATTCAACGATCCGGGTTGATCGTGAAGAAGGCTTTGTATTAATGTTTCGTATTAGAAATAAGAATAGAAGTAGATATCTTAGCCAAATAAGATAAATACTCTTCCCGATATCAAATCAACGTTTGAAATCGAGGAAACACCGAAGGCCTTTGAGATCTCTCGAAAATAGATCATGACTCTCTCTCTTGCTCTCAGAACTCGCCAAAAGCTCAAGTCTCTGCCGTCAATTAGGTCCACCCTCGTGCATATGGGTGTAGGCAAGGTATTTATAGCCTTTGGAAGTCGTTTCTGAAGATAAGAACGTGAAACAAACCTCACCCGACAACTCCCATTTTTGAGATAATGTTTACTGTCTCGGATGAAGGGATTGTTCCAGGAAGTTTTGTAACCAACAGCAATTCTGTTAAATACCGTGATTCTCAGGGATTTTGAGCATATTTTTAGTTTGTAACGACCTCTTCATGTTTATGGATGTTCCCAAGTAGTTATGTAGTCATGTGGGTCCGTATGAAACTCGAGAAAACCGTCAGAACACGTGTCGTGATGTCTACTATTTGCGAGACACCTTATACTGTCTCGGCTTCCAAGACACCCTACACTATCTCGGAAGTAGAGACAGTGTACGGTGTCTCACTATTTGTGAGACAGCTTCAAGTCCCATCGTTTCATCGTTTTGTGCATTCCTTTGCTTCTTTTAGGACTCGGATGTTCTTCCCTAACTTAGATAATGACGTTCTTCATCTTCTCTTCGTCTTGAGCTGTGTTTGGGAACCTATATGCAATTTTTGACGCCTACAATGTGGTCCGATGTGTCATAAAGAATTTTAGGGGTAGATGAATGATAGCGATTGCCAAGCATTTAATGTGACGCCGATACGCTGTCAGCGGAGGAGGTTCGAGGTTGAAGTCATCCTTTGGCTTGTAGAGAGGGGTGTCGAGAAGTAACGCTTTTTGTCACGCCTCGCTTCCTAAAATATCGGGGAATCTGAACGTGAACAAGTCTGCGACGTATTAGATTAAAGAGAATAAATAAAAATAAATATTCCTCCTCAACCTAATACGCTAAGCGTCAAGAAATAAATACAAAGGCACAGGTCTCCAATCACAATTAGTAAGAATATAATGAACAACACAGAATAAGAAATAGACATATCATCAAAAGTAGATCATATGAGACATAAAATATTCGGATCAACATGCCCTTATACAAAACAAAACAACAGAATACTGGAGAAATATAAAAAATACATCGTCCAACGAAAATAGAAAGAAAATACTACAAAAACAATAAACTAAGGACCATAAAAAAACTAAGGAAGTAGTTAAGTTTCAACTTGTTCTTCTACTCCGTCTGCAAGACACTCATGCTAAGAATCCTCTGGCTCCTGGCGATCTCCCAGCTGGACATGTTCTTCTTCTAAATCTAACGTACACCAGAGAAAATATGTGTACGTCAGCGTGTATGGCACATGACAAGACCCCACCAAAGAAAAGAACGAACGAAAACCCAATGTGAAAAACGATACAACAACAGAAATGACAAAGAAACTTACAACTGGAAATCCAACAAAATCAACCAAGTAACAAGTTGATCATGCAGGAAGCAATCAGAATAATCATCCAAGTAACAGGGTCATACAACTAGATGGAATTAATACTTAAAAATCTACAACAAAAGACGTAGTACGTCGAGCAAAATAATCCAAACAAGGAAACCCTCATGTATATACCATATGTCTCAAATTGCAGATAATTAAATATTAACCCCGATCTATGTATGAAAAGAAATACAACTGGCTTACATCTCTCAAGAATTCGTACTTAGCTAAGAAATGAGGTCACGTAACTAGCGATCCTATAACAGGTCACTGGTACATATCTCACACAGAGTCAACATTCTTGTCATCGGATATTGACTGTTCACAAATCCCTTAGGTGCATCCAAACCCGCAAAACAATTTGGTGAGAGGACTACACGTAAGCTGATTTCGGCCTGGTCCGAACACAAGCAAAACTCGGATGACGAAACGATTTCACTGACCAAGTACGAAACGATTCACTTGGCCCAACAAACCAACCCCAGTGCGAAACAGTTCACTGGTGCGAGTCTGAAAGATACATCAACAGCCTTATCCGATCACATGAACCATGACTTTCTCATCCCAACTCACTCATATTTTCTAAGTCAAACATAATCCACACTATCTCTGGTTCACCACCTAAATTCAATCAACACACTCACACATGTCACTAGGTCTGTTCATGACGCGAGGTCACTAAGTCATGAACTACTAATGGTTCTCAAACACAACGAGGAACAATAAATAAGTCTAACTGATTCTATGTAATAGCATGATGACAAGTCAAATACATTAAAATAAATCATAAAACATAAAATGTAATTATGAACAGTAGAATCATGCATGCAGTCCGGTTTCATTAATATCTTGTTATTCGAACTTCTAAACTACTCATAAAAATTATCAGCAACTAAATAACATCAAATACAACTATGGTCAAAAAGAAAATTAAAAACCGTAATTGTTTTATACATGAAATATCGCAGTCTACAACTAACAAAACAAGATCATAAATTAATTAATTCCAAAATAAATAATTTTTTTTCAAAATAAAATTCCTTTAAATCATAATAATTATTCCAAAATAAACTTTTCCTAAAATAATTTAACAATTCAAAATAACTCGTTTTTCTAAGATAAATTATTTTAAATTATCTATTTTAATAATTATTCAAAAACCAAACCATTTTCCAAATAAATTCTTTTCCCATCATAATAATTCTTAAAATAATCTTTAAATATACTCTTTCATTAAAAAACATCTCAAAATAACCACTTCTTACAAAATATTTTTCCTTTAAATTATTTATCATAATATCATTATTAATATGATCATCAACAAGCACACGCAGATAATTATATCACAATCTAGAGGCTACAACTAATCACAATACAGTCAAATATATGTATATAATGTATAATAATCTTAAAATTCAGATTTGAGCAAGAGAGATCTTGCCTAGAGGTATGTCAAACAAATCGACACTGACATGCGAGACTACGGCTCGCGGATGAGGCGACAGTGATGGTGGTGCACAGCGGCGAGGAGGGGCGGTCGAGTGATGTATAATAATCTTAAAATTCAGATTTGAGCAAGAGAGATCTTGCCTAGAGGTATGTCAAACAAATCGACACTGACATGCGAGACTACGGCTCGCGGATGAGGCGACAGTGATGGTGGTGCACAGCGGCGAGGAGGGGCGGTCGAGTG
>NC_033801.1:6013872-6018618 GCF_001876935.1 Asparagus officinalis | reverse complement strand
TTTGAACCTCTCCCTATATATATATATATATATATATATATATATATATATATAAAGGAAATTTTAGGGTTTTGAAAAATAATTAAAAATAATATTAATTATGAAATAAATTAAATAATTATGTTTGAACCTCTCCCTATATATATATATATATATATATATATATATATATATATAAAGGAAATTTTAGGGTTTTGAAAAATAATTAAAAATAATATTAATTATGAAATAAATTAAATAATTATGTTTGAACCTCTCCCTATATATATATATATATATATATATATATATATATATATAAAGGAAATTTTAGGGTTTTGAAAAATAATTAAAAATAATATTAATTATGAAATAAATTAAATAATTATGTGAAAATTATCTACACATCAAAACGTACCGGTTATACTAATCTAATATGACAGATAATATGCAACAGTAGTAATAATACAACAAATTGTATAATTAAATGAGAATAATTAATAAAAAATATAATTACTTATATTTAAAGACAAATAATTATGAAAGAATTATCTACACAATAAAACGTACCAATTGTACTAATACAACCGATAATATGCAACAATAGTAATAATACAACAAATTATATAAATAATACGTAATTAATAATACAACATATTATACGAAATAATACGTAATAATAACAATAATATAATGTATTATTCAAAATAATACATAATAGTATTGATAACACAACAGATTAATTCCAAAATTTTTTACTGCACTAAGTTAATTTATAAATATCAAAATCATTTAAATAAATATAAAATTTAGACTTTTAAATAGTAAAAAATTCTAAAAAATTAAGAAAAATATAAATAATCTTTTAAAATTAATAATTTAATATTTTAAAATATCAAAAAATTATTTTAATTAGTATAAAAAATTCATGGTCCTTACATTCTACTCGCCTTAAAACAAATTTCATCCTCGGAATTAAACCCAAGGACAGAGATATGGAAAGAGAGACTCAACTCAACACATATAAAAAAGAATTCAAAATAAATTGTATATCTATAAGCAGAGCGTGAGAAAATTATAGTTAGTCAAACACAATCAAAATACAAACATAAAGTATCACATTCATTTATTTTGTTTGTGTGTGTGTGTGTGTGGTGTGTGTGTATATATATATATAATAATACATGACAATTTGTGACTTTCCAAATCTTTGTTTTGCCCCTCTCTTTCTACAAAACTATATATATATATATATATATATTATAATATATATATATATATATATATATATTATATATATATATATATAATATATAATAGATATATATATATATATATATAATATATATATATATAATATATGGAGAGGTTCTAATAAAAACCTCCTTCATCCATGGTTAGGATTCAGTCAAACAGTCAATAGACAAATGCATTAATACCTCATTAATCACATGCATTAATTACATCAAACACAGTGAATCCAGATTCAACTGCAGTGAATCCAGATTCACTGCAGTGAATCCGGATTCACTGCGTTGAGGTAATTAATGAGTAATTAATGCATGTGTCTGTGAACTGTTTTGACTGAAATCCAGCCAATATATATAATATATATATATATATATATATATATATAATATAGTTATATATATTATATATATTATATATATATATATATATATATATAATAATATATTATATATATAATATATATATATATATAATATATATTAGTATATATATATAATAATATATATATAATATATATATATATATATATATATATAACATATATACATATACATGACATTCTTGACTTACGAAAATCTTTTGTTTTGTAGCTTACTCTTTCCAACAAACAATTTATATTTCACATCTTAGTTAGTTTGGAATGGATCAATTGAACTTAAAGAAGATATGTTTGCCCATAGACCTAACCTTTGTATTCATCTTTACAACTAGAGGTCTATTTGGCAACTTGAGTTAAACTAGTTTAGTAAAATAAAAACCTGTCGGAATTAATCGTAATTTGATAAATAGCTGGATCAAAACTTAAAAAACTAATTTTGCTGGATCTGTATCCTCTTCAATTAGGTGAAATTGAAGAGAGTCTAATTAAGCCAATTCTGAATGTCCATTCGAAATTCATGAGATAAAATAAGATATGCGTTAGTGTGACTTAAATATGGACTTAAACCAAGATTTTTGTTTTTATTTTTGTTTTCTACGTTGGATAGACTTGGCTGAGACTGTAAAATGAGGGTTCCTTTTTGACAAAGAATTCAATTGGTCATCAAAACTTAAATCAGTTTAGCTATAGAATAGGGGCGAGGTGCAACGAAACAAAACCGAATGATAAAAAAATTAGTCTAACAAAACTAGTTTAAATATTTCTAGTCTAATTTTTTGCTGAATTAGGTTTAACGGTGGACTAATTTTTATTTTTATTTTTTGTTTTCCTACTAAACTGGTGTAAGAGGAGTTAGCCAATTTCCTTTTGAAGAAGAACGAACCTGCGTGCGTTGAGGGCGAGGAAGCTCGCCTGCGCTCGCCTGCGGGAAGCGTCGAGGGCGAGGAAGCTCGCATGTGCTCGCATGTGGGAGGAGGAGGAGCTCGCCTTCAGGCGAGGTGGTTCGAGGCGTGGAGCTCGCTTGCGGGGTGGTTCGAGGCATGGAGCTTGCCTGCGGGCTAGGCGGTTCGAGCTCGCCTGTGCGATCACGAGCTCGCCTACTCGTGATCGACCGCTTGATGGACATCGAGCTCACCTGTCGCCCTGGAGCTCATCTGCTGCTTCGTGTGGAGTGGAAGCCAGCTGTAGCGTAGCTGGAGCTCGCCCTAGGGTTTCCCTATTGTTAGAATTAATATAAAACTATAATCCTTAATTCTCAGCATAACTTTGGAGTTTTGGTGTAATGGTTAGAGGAACTAAATTTAAGATGGTATCGGAGAAACCCAGGTTCAAATCCTACTGGCCATGAATTAAATGTGGATTTTTTAAAAATTGACACCGCTACGTGAGTCTAGGTTTCGACCCATAAAAAAGGGCGCTCGACGTGCGGAGGCATGTTAGAATTAGTATAAAACTATAATCCTTAATCCTTATCATAACTTCGGAGTTTTGGTGTAATGGTTAGAGGAACTAAATTTAAGACCTATAAAAGGGAAACCCTGTTCACGAGATCTGTGGGCCTTCATATCGTGATTTTGAAGAAAGGGGAAACCCTGTGGCGGCTGTGAAAACTTCTAAGCTTGCGGTGATTTATTAAAATTGAGATTGAGTGGTGATTTATTCAGCTGAATAAATCACACCTGGTACTGTAGCAATTCTACAGTAATTTATATTTCCTTTTGAGAGATCTCAAGTTTGAGATCTTCTCTTTGCAAGTTTGTAATTTTTTCGTGTGGTTAAATAAGAAATTATTTGTGTGGCTCCCGTGGACGTAGGCAAATTTGCCGAACCACGTAAATATGTTGTCTCGTCTGATTTACTTATTATTTTATCTGTTTATTCGTTATTGAGTTGGTTATTCTCTCTTTGGGTGATCTAGCTTCCGCAGCGATTAAGTGGGCGTACCTCGCTCCTAACACCCTTCAAGCTACATGTTAGAGTAAAAAGGTAGAATAAAAGTGTAAGCTTGAATCTTTGGGTCAAAGGATTAAATTAAGCATAGAAGCAAACATTTATATATATTAGTACTACCTTTGACTCATCACTTCCTAGATGTAGAGCACACACCGAAAGATCTGAATCCACACATACTACATACCAACTAAATTTCAGAGAAGAAAAAAAAACTAAGATCTGACCAAATAATAACTACAAACATGACATTTTTTTTCTCCACATAAAACCTGTGGTCACTAATATATCGATCAAGTCAACAGCAAATGCTCAACTCTGTCTAAAACCAACAAAACCTCATTCATTTCCTCTCACCGAACTAAACATGGCTCTCAACGAGAGAGAGCCACTTCTCGCGAGGATCTCAGACGCCCCGACCTTCGAGCCTCAATTAGCCGGAGAGCTCGGCGACACTCCCCCAATAAAAGGCGTCGGAGATTTCTGCGAGCAGTTCAAAGTAGAGTCGAAGAGGCTATGGTACCTGGCTGCTCCCGCCATTTTCACCAGCGTTTGCCAGTACTCACTCGGCGCCATCACCCAGGTCTTCGCCGGCCATGTCGGCACCCTCGAACTCGCCGCCGTCACCATCGAGAATTCCGACATCGCCGGGTTCTCGTTGGGTATATTGGTAACACGATTAATTTTCAGATACATATAACACCCCTCACCTATACCTGCCTTCAGTAGTACTTATCATCCCTCGACTACTTTAGGATTCAAGATACGGAGTCTACCCTTTTTCAAATGTTAGATTTATGTTTGATATGGATCGATCCTCCTAATACAGATGGGCATGGGGAGCGCACTAGAGACACTGTGTGGACAAGCCTGGGGTGCAGGGCAGCGCGACATGCTGGGCGTATACCTGCAGCGCTCCTGGATCATCCTCGTCGCGACCGCCGTCCTCCTCACCCCTCTCTACATCTTCGCGGGCCCTCTTCTGTCTCTCATCGGCCAACAAGACAGCATCGCCGCCACCGCTGGAACCTTCTCGATATGGATGATCCCCCAGCTGTTCGCGTACGCGATGAACTTCCCGATATCCAAATTCCTGCAGGCGCAGAGCAAGATGATGGTGATGACCTGGATAACCGCCGTGGCGCTCGTGCTGCACACGTTCTTCAGCTGGTTGCTGATGCTGAGGC
>NC_033801.1:5973151-6013862 GCF_001876935.1 Asparagus officinalis | reverse complement strand
GCGCGGCTGTCGTGCTCAACGCGTCGTGGGTGTTCATAGTGGGCGCGCAGCTTGTTTACATTGTGGGAGGAGGGTGCAGAGGGGCGTGGAATGGATTCTCGTGGAAGGCGTTTCATAGTATCTGGGCTTTCCTTCGCCTCTCCCTCGCCTCTGCTGTCATGATATGGTAAGTTGTTGTAGAGTACAAAATTATGGATCTCGCCCCGGTGTAAAGCTTTTTTTAGTTTCTTGTTACCGTGGGAGAAAGGTTAAGATGCTATCAGAGCAACGCAGATTCAAACCTGACTGCAAATATTTAAAACCGATTAAAAAAAAGGTAGAAGAATAGCACATGTTTCTAACCCTTAACAAGGACTAATAGGGACTGGGGATTTTTTTTTTGGGGAGTGTTGTATTGCCTGACTAGTTTTAGTTCAAGGGCTTACATTCATAACTAAATGTCAACTGTATAACAGAGGTAGTTAAAGATATTATCATTATATAATGTGTTGGATGGTTGTTTCAAAACTACCAAAAAATAAATAAATCATTTGTTATAAAAAATAGGATATCTTCTCTTAAAAGAGATGATTTTTCTCCATTATGCTCTTAAATCAAGCGATACCTAGAAACATTGGCCTTATTAAATAGGAACATGAGTTGTACAAACAACATAGTTTATTGATCGGTGAGCTGGTGATATTAATTGTGCTGAACGCAATGAATGCAACTTGTTTGGGTGTACTAATTAACTGGCTAATTAAATTAAATTAAATTAAATTAAATTAATTTTAATTATCTGGTTTTCCTCTTGCAGCTTGGAGGTGTGGTACTTTATGATACTGATTCTTTTTGCTGGATATCTCAAGAATGCTGAGGTTTCTGTTGATGGCTTGTCTATATGGTACCTCCAAGCCTCCTGAGTTTTATAACACACAAATATAGTGTCAACTTATCTAATTTTACGAGCATAAATTTAGAAAATAATGAAAATAAGTGATATTTTACCACGTAGTTCTTGGTTAATTCCTTTGTAACATGCAGTATGAACATTTTGGGATGGACTATTATGGTTGCGTTCGGATGGAATGCAGCGACGAGGTTTGGACGACATCCTAGTCTCATATTTTCAATGTAAAGAAACTCAAGTGAAAAGTGGTTATTTATGTATTTTATTGAATTTGCAGTGTAAGGATATCCAATGAACTTGGAGCAGGACATCCAAGGACAGCAAAGTTTTCAGTCGTCGTGGTAGTAGTGACTTCATTTGTTGTCGGTGTCACCCTTTCTTTGATCTTGATCATCACGCGGAAACAATACCCGTATCTGTTTACCAGCAGCAGTGAAGTGCAGGAGCTTGTGATTGCGCTCACACCACTGCTTGCAACCTCAATCACTGTAAACAATGTACAACCTGTTCTTTCAGGTGTATACAAATTCCTTACGTGGTTTCGAAATTTTATTTGATTGGTTTATAATCTTTGATTAAACTGTAAAATTTCAATGATAATAGGTGTTGCAATTGGAGCTGGATGGCAAGCGCTAGTTGCGTATGTGAACATTGGCTGCTACTACGCGTTTGGCGTTCCCTTGGGGCTTATCCTCGGCTATACGTTTGATCTTGGCGTAGAGGTAAAAACACAAGAAATGCTTGGTACTGATTTTGTTGTCGAGATTTCTCGGTTTTAATTGTGCAATTCATGTGATTTTAGGGAATTTGGTATGGGATGCTGCTAGGCACTGTGGCTCAAACATTGATTCTATTTTTGTTAATCTATAGAACAAATTGGGATTCAGAGGTAAGAGTATCGGCAACGTTATCTGATTTAATGCATGCTTATCGTTAACGATCCTTGTCGATATCTGATAAGTGCCACTAAACGCTGACTGCAGGCTTCAATTGCTGGGGAAAGAATAAGGAAATGGGGAGGGGAGCCGGAAGAGAGAGGCAATGTGATTGAGAAATAAATTTGGTGAATGATGCAGAGGAGCAGCGTTATTTTTTTCTTTTGCTTTAATGTGTGAATGTTTGCTCTTTATATCATATATTAACAAGAGATTGCTCCCCTGTTTTGTTTCCCTCCATTCATCTTCACTCGTATTCTGTTTTTCATCAAAATCCCTTCTACATTTGTAAATCATCGATAGTCCTTAAGGACTTTGTATAATTTTGAAAGTGCAAAAGGGTCCTCTAATTTATGGCTTTAGGAAATTTTGTGCAAAAAGACCACAGCGTTGAGATAGACAAGTGACAGGGACTAGAGATGCAAATGAATCAGTTACATATCGGATGTTCCATTTTTTTTTAAATAATTGTATCCCTTTAGTTGCTACTAGTAACAATTAGAGTACAAATATGGGTATGATTCTGTAATTAGAAAATTCCACATCCTTGTCTGTCATAATCATAACAAATTATATGATAAAGATGAATATGAACATTATTCAATGTATACAGAAAGAATATGATCTGTAATTAGAAACACTTTTAAAATCAATTGCTTCTCTCTTCTGGCTCCTCTCCCCATTTCCTTATTCTTTCCCCAGCTACTGAAGCCTGAAATCAATGTTTTATGGTACTTATCAGACATTAACAATGATTATTTACGATAAATTATACATTTAACCTGAATATTAAACATGGTTGATTTTCTTACCTCTGTATCCCAATTTGTCCGATAGGTCAGCCAGGATAGGATTAAAGTTTGAGGCACGGTGCCCAGCAAGATGCCATACCAAATTCCCTCATGGCATAAAATTGAACACTTACAACCAAGAAACTCAACAATAAAGGGCAAATTTCTCATAACCCCTATCTCTGGCCAATTTTTAGATGACTCCCCTAAACTTTAAAAATAACGTCTGAGTGTGTCACGGAACTCCCCAAATGTTTGCAAAATTTTCCAACGTACTCTTAACAGGGTAACCCCCAAAATTTTAACGCCCCTTAATTTTCTTATTTTTTTTAAAGATAAGGCACATGAATTCTTAATATAGTATCAGAAAACCCACATTACGCTATTAGGGGGTCGAATAGTTGCAAACCTTCGTGTGCGTGTGTGGTGAA
Source organism: Asparagus officinalis (assembly GCF_001876935.1). Classification (NCBI taxonomy): domain Eukaryota; kingdom Viridiplantae; phylum Streptophyta; class Magnoliopsida; order Asparagales; family Asparagaceae; genus Asparagus; species Asparagus officinalis. The sequence goes on along the minus strand of NC_033801.1, from coordinate 6,010,816 downwards.
ATTTACGCAACAATAAAAGTAAATTTTGGAGGAAGAGAAGTAAGTATTTCATGCATTATCGCCTCAACACCAAGTTCAAGCTTGTAACCAAGGATGAGGCCCAAGGGAACCCCAAACACATAGTAGGAACCAATGTTCACGTATGCGACCGGCGCTTGCCATCCAGCTCCAATTGCAGCTCCTATTATCATTAACATTGACATTTTGATAAATAATTATAACTCATTAAACTAAAGGTTTGAGAACCCTGGACCCCATAAGAAGTTTCTGCATACCAGAAAGAACAGGTTGCGCATTGTTCAAACTAATTGAAGTTGCAAGCAGCGGAGTGAGTGCAATCACAAGCTGTTACGCTTCATTGCTACTTGTAAACAGAGAGGGATACACGAAGAAGAAGGAGGCTGATTCGTGGCAGGTAGCTATACATGAGGAGATGGAGTCTCTTCACAAGAACGATACTCGGGAACTTGTTGAGCTTCCAAAGGGGCGGAAGGCGATTGGTTGCAAGTGTGTATACACGAAGAAGGAGGGTATTGAGGCATTCCAGTGAGGTTCAAGACTAGGTTGGTTGCGAAAGGCTATGCACAGGAGGAATGTATTGATTATAATGAGGTTTTCTCTCCAGTGGTGAAACACTCTTCGATTCGAATTTTACTAGCTTTGGTGACACAGTATGGATTGGAGTTAGATCAGTTGGATGTGAAGACGTCATTTTTTCATGGTGATCTTGATGAAGAAATATATATGACTCAGCCATTGGGATTCCGAGCTGCAGGGAAGGATAAGTTGGTTTGCATGTTGAAGAAATCGCTATACGGTTTAAAGCAGTCTCCTCGACAGTGGTATAGGCGATTTGATGGTTTTATGATTGATCATTCGTACACTCGGAGCCAGTTTGATCATTGCGTGTATTTTCGTAAGTTGAAAGGAGGTGCGTACATCTATTTGTTATTTTATGTTGATGACATGTTGGTTGCCTCTATTTCCAGGTCTTCTATAGATGAGTTGAAGGCACAGCTTTCAAAAGGGTCTCGTGATCGACCTGACCATCTGCCCGGTCGACCGGAAAAAGTCCAGAGACTTTTCCTGTCTCGTGCACGTTTGCGGTCGACCGCCGAGAGCACCGCGATCGACTGCACTGCAGTTTTCCTATTTTCTTTGTTTTGCTTCATCTTCTTGATTTCAGCTTCGGCTTCAGCTTTGCGTCTACACTTAGACTAACAATCTCTCACTTGGAGACCAAAGCGCCATCAGTGAGTTCACCCGAACTCTTCCATTCTTCGCAAGTATCTTCTCCTTCCCAGAAAATCTTTTCTTCAATCATCAACATCCCGGCGATCTCATCGATCCTCCTAGTGTGGCTCCGCCTTCATCTTCTACTCGTGAAGGCCAACTGAAGTTACACACAACTTTAGTTTTTCAGTGGTGACTGCCTTGGTCAACATGTCCGCCAGATTTTGACGCCTCAAAATTTTAATTAAGTGTAACTTTCCGTCTTCAATCAACGAGCGTATGAAATGGTATCGTACGTCGATGTGCTTTATTCTGGCATGATAAACTGGATTCTTGACAAGATGTATAACGTTCTAGCTATCACAATAAAAAACTCCTCTCCCTTGCTTTAGATCCAACTCTTCCAAGCACCCGTTCAACCAGATCATCTCCTTGCTTGCTTCAGTCACCATGACATACTCAGCCTCGGTTATAGATAAAGTCATAATGTTTTGCAGACATGAGACTCAGCTTATTGCTGTCGATGCTAAGATATAAACATACCCCGTGGTGTTTCGCCTCGTATCATGATCACCGGTGAAGTCTGCATCCACATATCTCTGCAGCACCAGCTCCTTCCTCCTGAAATATAGTGGCTTGTTCGTTGTCCCTCTTAAGTACCACAATATCCACTTCACGACCTCCCAATGTTGCTTTTCTGGATTGCTTGCAAACCTGCTCACAACTCCTACTGCATGGGCAATGTCTGGTCTCGTGCAGACCATCGCGTACATGAGACTCCCAATGGTCGAAGAATATGGCACCCTGCTCATATGCTCTCTCTCTCTCTCTCTGCATCTGTCTTAGGTGATTGCTCCTCAGATAACTTGAACTGGCTTCCAAGGGATGTGCTCATAACCTTAGCATTCTACATATTAAACCTCTAAAGTACCTTATCGATATAATCAGCTTGACTCAACCTCAACGTCCCTTCAGCTTCATCTCTACTGATTCGCATCCCTAGAATCTGTTTTACTGCACCCAGATCTTTCATTACAAACTCCTTTGCTAGCTACTTCTTCAAACTGTTTATCCCCTCTAAATACAGTCCTGCTACTAACATGTCATCAACATATAATAACAATATAATAAAACTAGACTCGAACATCTTAAAATAGCAACAATGATCTGAATTGCATCTTCTATAGCCATTGTTTTGCATGAACTTATATCAAACTTCTTATACCACTGTCTCGAAGCCTGTTTTAAACCATATAAGCTCTTCTTGAGCTTACACACCATCTCTTCCTTTTCTTCTTCAATGAAGCCAACAGGTTGCTTCATGTAGATTTCTTCATCCAAGTCACCATAAAGAAAGACAGTTTTCACATCTAACTGCTCAAGAAAGAGGTCTTCTGTAACCACCAAGCTCAACATCACCATGATGATTGTGAGCTATACGACAGAGAAAAATATCTTCGTGTAGTCCACTCCTTCCCGATGCTAGAACCCCTTTACAACTAATCTGGACTTAAACCTCTTGCTTCCATCACTCTCTTGCTTGACCCGGTAGATCCATTTGTTGTGCAATGTCTTTTTTTATGCATGTAACTGGGCTAATTCATATGTCTCATTAGTGAGTAGAGAATCCATCTCCTTCTGCATTGCATGCTCCCACTGCTGAGATTCACTCACTTGCATAGCCTTCTCATAGCACTCTGGTTCACCGTTATCTGTCAATAATAAGTAATTAAGAGATGAAAAATATATAGGATTTAGTTTGGGTACCCTGGATGACCTCCTAAGCTCCACGCCCTGGGTAGTTGCTTCTGCACCTGGAGCCTTCTCCGTTCTTCGGTCAGAATAAACATCATCACCCCTATCTGGAAGTTCCTCTAAATCTATATACTCGGATCCATCTGCATTCGAAGTGCTGCTCCCACTGCTTTGGCTATCATTGGTATTTTTCATGTCCTTGTACATCATCTCCTCATTGAATATGACGTATCGGCTCCTGATGATCTTCCTATTCTTCTCATCCCAAAGACAATACTCGAACTCGTCAATGTCGTATTCAATGAATGTGTACTTCTGTGACTTAGCCTCTAGTTTGTCCCTGACATGGTCACTGATATGAACATAAGCCACACAACCAAATACCCACAAATATGAGAGATTTATCTTCTTTTCACTCCAAACATCCTCTAGAATCTTAAAATTCAATGGAACTAATGGCCCACGATTAATAAGGTAAGCCACCGTATACACCGCATCCGCCCAAAATGTCTTAGACAGACCTGCATGTAATCGCATGCTCCTGACATGCTCCGTCAAGATCCTGTTCATTCTCTCCGCAATGTCGTTCTGTTGCGGCGTCCCTGGAGTAGTCCTCTCTAAACGAATACCATTCGTAGCATAGAACCTCTTGAACTCCTCCAGCTCATATTCTCCACCATTGTCTGATCTCAAACACTTCACCTTCAGATCTGTCTCGTTCTCCATCATAACTTTCCACTTCTTGAAGACTTCGAACACCTCTGACTTGTGCTTCATGAAGTAAACCCACACCTCCCTTGAGTGATCGTTGATAACGGTGATATAGTATCTCGAACCGCCAAAAGAAGACACACTGGCGGGACCCCATACATCTGTATGAATCAACTCTAGTTTTTGAGCTTTAGGTGGCCTTCCACCCTTCTGGAAACTAACCCTCTTCTGCTTCCCAAAGATGCAGTCTTCACAAACCCTGACTTTTACGGAGTCGATCCTGATTAGCTTTCCCTATGAATGTAAGATCTTCATCCCCTTCTCGTTCATGTGCCCTAGCCTGTTGTGCCACAGATCTGTATTCTCTTTGCTAACTATAATTGCGAGGGTGTCACTCGCATGTGAGGTGAGGTAGAGAGTCCCTAATTTGTTACATCGGGTAACTACCATCGTACCGTTGGAGATTCTCTATGAATCCCCTGTGAATATCGAAACACAGCCTTCTGCTCTAAGTTGTTCTACCGAAATAAGATTCCTTTTCAGCTTCGGTATGTGTCTCACGTTCTTCAAGTTCTACTTAGAGTCCTTCATCTGAATATGCACATCACCCTTTCCAACAATATTACATGGCTCATTGCCCTCCAAATACACTTTTCCAAAGTCACATGCTACATAATTCTGAAGAAGCTTCTTATTAGCAGTGGCGTGGAAAGAGGCTCCTGAGTCGATGACCCAAGAATCCGAATCGATGTCCATAGCAAGGATCAAAACATCATGCACGATATGAGCCTCCTGCTCACCCACGTCATTCTTTGGACTCTTGCAGACTGAAGACATATGTTCCTCCTGGCTATAATTCCAACACTTTCCTTTGATAGGCCTAACCTTTGAGTTCAACCTCTTCTTTACTGACTTCGACCGATTTCGGTTCTGGTTCCCTTTCTTCTGGCTTCTGCCTCTCTACTCGAAGTTTAGGGCTGAACCTAAACCTTCTGATTCAGACGCTTTTCTTATAATCTCCTCGGATAGAATCATACTGACCACCTCACTCAGCTTCAACTTTTCCTTCTCCGCTGAATTGCTGATTGCCGTCACATAACGTGCCCAACTATCTGGCAACTGCGATAGTAATAAAAGGGTATGCATTTTGCCATCGAACGTGATGTCTACGGAGATAAGCTGATTAACAATCATGTTGAACTCCCTGAGGTGCATCGTGAAGGACCGTCCTTCTGTCATCTTGAGGTTGAAAAGAGTTTTTACCAGATGCACATTGTTTGCTGCAGACGGTTGCTCGTATATCTCCGTGAGCGCTTCCATAAGCCCTACCGTCTTCTTCTCATTCAAAATATTGTGGGCTACTGTCTTAGCGAGCGATAACCGAATTTACCCTAGAGCCTTCCTATCCAGTATCTCTCAATTATCGTCTGACTCCTCTTTCTTCTGTCCCTTATCCTTACCCATGAACGGACGATACAAGTCCTTCTGGTACAGATAGTCCTCTATCTACAACTTTCAGTAGGCGAAGTCTGAACTGTCAAACTTCTCGATCTTAGATTTGATTTCCTTTGCCATGTCTTTCTCACAAATTACTGAACAAAGCTCTCATACCAGTTGTTGGGGATTCAAAACAATCAAATCGAACCGTTGTCCTTCCGGACATTGTTAGAAAGTTGAGCAAGAAAGAAATTCACCACAAATCAAAGATAAAAACTTGCAGAAATAAGAACAAGAGGGAACACACGAATTTAACGAGGTTCGGCAACGTGCCTACGTCCTCGGGAACCACACCACACAATCTCTTTGATTAGTTGAAGAAGGAATACAAGCACTCAAAACAAGGGATTAATCTCTCTGAGATTCTCTCTCTTTTCTACTCTTTCTGATGGTTTTTTTACGTTAAGTTCTCAACTTGTTGTGGATTGACTTCGTACTGGCCAATACAAGTGAGACATTTGATTACTTTGGTGTCGGCTCAGTTTTGAGAAAACTTTACCGAGGTGGAGAATTGTGAAGATGTGGGGGCCACAACCCACGTGAGGAGAAAAACAAAACCGCGTGAATCAATCACGCGTGAAGAGAGAACCCAAGGCCGGCCCACCCGAATGCAAATGCTGCCTATATATAACAATTGTTTATTAGGTTTTTTGTGTGCGGAAGATTTGTGCAGCTGTTTTTTTTTCTTTTCTTTTGACGGCGTGTGAGGTGCAGGCTGCGGCTGCAGGTGAAGAAAACAGAGGAGAAAAGCAGCGGCTGTGTTGAGATCTTGAGCAGTCCCTTTTAGGGTTTTGTGCATCTCTTTGAGAGAGCTTTGTGAGAGATTTGAGAGTTTTGTGTGAGGGTTTTATTTGTGAGATTCTTGTGTAAACCCTATTTGTATTCTCTCTTTCTCTATTAGTAGATCTCCCCCCTTCTTGCCCCGTGGACGTAGGCAATTTGCCGAACCACGTAAAATTAGTTGTATCGCTATTTGTATGATTTGTAATAGCTTTTTAGGTTCCCTCGACGCGCAGTCCTAGAGCTGACGAGAGGAAGAGCTAATATCTCACTTTGATGAGATATTAGGCTTCAGATTCTTGTTCCCTTTGAGAAACAAGAATTCTTATTGCGACCTGACTATCTTGTTGTGCTGCCGAAGTGCTGCCGAAATTTCCGCTGCGCGCAACAAGTGGTATCAGAGCCCAGATTTCAGATCTAGGGTTTTTCGGTGGAGGAAGATTCTTGTGTGAAGCTTGGTTCTTGGAGTTCTAGGCTTCGGTGGAGATAGCATTAGGAGTGGCCGTTGGAGATTTCGCTTTCCTCGTGTGGATAGGAGATCTATTTGGAATCCGATCTAGGGTTCAGTTGGGTGGTTCCTAATTCTATCAAATTTGTTCTTTCTCTACAATTTGGAGTTAGTTCGCAATGGGAGAAGAAGGTGAAAGCAGCAAATCGATGGCGAGTACAATACAAGTTGGTTTTCAGAACACTAAAATTAGTGTGGTGAAGTATGACGGCAAAATCAACTTTGGTTTGTGGATGAGCGACGTACAGGATGCGTTAAATGCTCAGAATTTGGAAGAGACCATCATGGTCCACGAGAGGCCACCTAAATATGATGAGGCGGTATGGGAGAAAATGAATAGGAACGCTTGTGGGGTGATCAGGTCCTGTTTGGAACAGGAGCTGAAGTATGATGTGATTGGGGTGACGTCTGCGATGAAGATGTGGGAAATTCTCAACAATAAGTATCTCACAAAGAGTGTTGAGAACAGGTTTCACTTGCTGCGAAGACTCTTCAGATTTTAGATGTCCAGAGGCACCTCGCTAGCGGCTCATGTGAACAACTACACTAAGTTATTGTCGGACTTGGCGAATGTTGATGAGAAGATATCGGATGAGTACAAGACGATTATTTTGTTGGGCTCCTTACCGGATGAGGAGTATGATACCTTCGTGCTCACTTTATTGAACAGGAGATCTTCTATCAGCTATAGTGAAGTGACTAACGCTTTGATAAATTACGATTTGAGGAGGAAGGATAAGGAGATTTCACACGCTAGTACTTCAGGAGAGGCCTTGTCGACGAGAGGTAGAAGCCCATATCCGAAAGGTGGTAATAGAGGAAGGTCAAAGTCAAGAAGCCGCCACCAATTAGCAAAGAACCAATGTGCATTTTGCAAGAAGCAGGGACATTGGAAGAGAGCTCAAGGAGAAAGAGAATGGCAAGAAAAAGGGCCCGAAGGCCAATGAGGTGAACATTGCGAAAGGCGATGATTCCGATGATTCGTGCTTTTCTCTACTGATTACTCCGGAGGTGAACCATGTGGATGCATCAGATTGGATGCTTGATTCCGGCGCTACCTTTCATGTGACCCCTAGGCGAGACTGGTTTGCATCTTTTGAGAAAGTCGACGGGGGCGTTGTTGTCATGGGAAATGATCAATCCTGTGGTGTTTGTGGGATAGGTACCGTACGGATTAGGATGCACGATGGAGTAGTCCGTGAGTTGAAGGAGGTGAGATTTGTTCCTCAACTGAAGAAAAATCTTATCTCAGTTGGAGCTTTGGAGGCAAAGGGATTCAAGGTGACTTTCGAAAACGCTATAGCGAATGTTACTAAGGGATCATTGGTGGTGATGAAGGGAGTCCGCAATCAAAATTTGTATTATCTGAAGGGAAGCACCGAGATTGGCCAGGTTGCTTCGGCTATTTTAGAAGCGGACATGTGCAGACTTTGGCACTATAGGTTGGGGTACACAGGTAAAAAGTCACTGCAGGCATTGTGTAAGCAGGGGCTATTGAAGGGAGCCAAGAGTGGGAAGATTGACTTCTGTGAGCACTGTGTTCTTGGCAAGAAGACGAAGGTGAAGTTCGGGACTACCATTCATCAGACGAGGGGCATCCTGGACTACGTGCACACAGACGTTTGGGGTCCCACCAAGACTGCATCACTTGGTGGTCGACATTGGTTCGTCACTTTTGTAGATGACTATTCTAGGCGTTGTTGGGTGTACACCATGACGAAGAAGAGTGAAGTCCTAGATTTGTTTGTGGAGTGGAAGAAGAGATTGGAACTGCAGACTGGGAGAAAGATCAAGACGTTGCGATCCGACAACGGTGGTGAGTATACTTCTGACCCATTTCAGCAGCTATATCGAGACGAGGGTATAGAGAGACACTTCACAGTTAGTCATACACCGCAGCAAAATAGAGTAGCAGAGAGGTTGAATCGGTCTTTACTGGAGAAGATCTGATGCTTATTGTTGCAGAGTGGTTTGGAGAAGATCTTTTGGGCTGAGGCACTTACGTATGCGAGCCACCTCATTAATAGGCTGCCTTCATCTACGGTTGAGGGGAAGACTCCTATGGAGAAGTGGTCGGGAAAGCCAGCACACGATTATGACCAGCTCAAGGTATTTGGGTGCCCTGCATATTATCATGTTAGAACTAATAAATTAGAACCTCGAGCTAGAAAGGCCATATTTATAGGATTCAAGCGTGGTGTCAAGGGATATAAGCTTTGGGATCCAGTTGATAAGAAGATTGTGCTGAGTAGGGACGTCACGTTTGATGAGGCTTCTATCTTGAAGCTTCCCAGCTCTCATCAGGTGGAGAGCGACCCGACGGAGGAGATATCGCAGGTGGTGGAGATCGATGCAGCTCCAAATTGTCCAGATGGTACAGTATCCATTAGAGTGCCGACTGAGGTGACGCCAGGCGAGCACAACGGTGATACGGAGGATACGGGTACTAATGTGCAAGATCAGGAACCGACGGCTCAGGTTCAGGATTCTATTACGGTTCGGAGACAGAGGAGAAACATACAAATGCCAGCACGGTATGCCGACACAGTTGCGTATGCACTTCCGGTGGAGAGTATCGATGAGTTAGTGCCTACTACATTCAGAGAGGCCGAGCAGAGTTCGGAGGCTGATTCGTGGCAGGTGGCTATGCAGGAGGAGATGGAATCTCTTCATAAGAACGATACATGGGAGCTTGTTGAGCTTCCAAAGGGGCGGAAGGCAATTGGTTGCAAGTGGGTATACACGAAGTGGGTATACACGAAGAAGGAGGGCATTGAGGGCACTCCATTGAGGTTCAAAGCTAGGTTGGTTGCGAAGGGCTATGCACAGGAGGAAGGTATTGACTATAATGAGGTTTTCTCTCCGGTGGTGAAGCACTCTTCGATTTGGATTCTGCTAGCTTTGACGGCACAGTATGGTTTGGAGTTAGATCAGTTAGATGTGAAGACGACATTTCTTTATGGTGATCTTGATGAAGAAATATATATGACTCAGCCATTGGGATTTCGAACTGCAGGGAAGGAAAAATTAGTTTGCAGATTGAAGAAATCGCTATACGGTTTGAAACAGTCTCCTCGACAGTGGTATAGGCGATTCGATGGTTTTATGATTGGTCATTCGTATACTCGGAGCCAGTTTGATCCTTGCGTATATTTTCGCAAGTTGAAAGGAGGTACGTACATCTATTTGTTACTTTATGTCGATGATATGTTGGTTGCCTCTAGTTCCAGGTCGGCTATAGATGAGTTGAAAGTTCAACTTTCAAATAAGTTTGAGATGAAGGACTTGGGTGAGGCCAAACGCATTTTGGGAATGGAGATCGACAGAGATAAGAAGAAGGGCAGAATTTGTTTGAAATAGGTGGCTTATTTGAAGAAGGTTCTACAGCGATTCCATGTTAGCATGGATACGAAACCAGTTAGTGTACCATTGGGAGCCCATTTGAAGATTTCAGCTGGTCTTTCACCGAAGTCAGTTGAAGATAGAGAGTTGATATCGAAGACTCCATATGCGAGTGCGGTTGGGAGCTTGTTGTACGCGATGGTATGTACAAGGCCAGATTTGTCACAGGCGGTAAGCATGGTATCGAGATACATGCACGATCCAGGAGTGGGTCATTGGGACGCCGTGAAATGGATTTTGAGGTACATTCGAGGTATGCTCAATGTTGGTTTAGTTTATGAGCGGGACACTACAGGTGGGCAGCTATGCATTGGCTATGTTGATTCGGATTATGCCGGGGATTTGGATAAGCGTCGGTCTACTACGGGGTATGTGTTCACTTTGACCCGTGCGCCGGTGTGTTGGAGATGCACCTTACAGTCGACGGTGGCTTTGTCTACGACGGAGGCAGAGTATATGGCGGTTACGGAGGCTGTGAAGGAGGCTATTTGGCTTCGAGGACTTTTGGAGGAACTTGGTATATCGCAGAAGTCCGTCACTATTCATTGTGATAGCATGAGTGCTATCTATTTGGCGAAGAATCAGGTTTTTCATACGCGGACGAAGCACATTGACGTTCGTTATCACTTCGTTCGAGATGTTCTTGAAGATGGCGATGTGAAAATTATGAAAGTCCACACGAAGCATAATCCGGCGGATATGCTCACTAAGGTGGTTCCGAGCAACAAGTTTGATCATTGTCAAAACTTGTTGCATATTTGTGATTGTTGAGGCCGTTGACGGCCATTTGGATGAACTACGTTCGGCTTGATTCCTTGGGCAAGAGGATACGTAGGCAGGCTTTCAGATGCAGCCCTGCTTATAGGTCCCTTGACACAGCTCGGCGCGATGATTCTGAGGAGAAAAACAAAACCGCGTGAATCAATCACGCGTGAAGAGAGAACCCAAGGCCGGCCCACCCGAATGCAAATGCTGCCTATATATAACAATTGTTTATTAGGTTTTTTGTGTGCGGAAGATTTGTGCAGCTGTTTTTTTTTCTTTTCTTTTGACGGCGTGTGAGGTGCAGGCTGCGGCTGCAGGTGAAGAAAACAGAGGAGAAAAGCAGCGGCTGTGTTGAGATCTTGAGCAGTCCCTTTTAGGGTTTTGTGCATCTCTTTGAGAGAGCTTTGTGAGAGATTTGAGAGTTTTGTGTGAGGGTTTTATTTGTGAGATTCTTGTGTAAACCCTATTTGTATTCTCTCTTTCTCTATTAGTAGATCTCCCCCTTCTTGCCCCGTGGACGTAGGCAATTTGCCGAACCACGTAAAATTAGTTGTATCGCTATTTGTGTGATTTGTAATAGCTTTTTAGGTTCCCTCGACGTGCAATCCTAGAGCTGACGAGAGGAAGAGCTAATATCTCACTTTGATGAGATATTAGGCTTCAGATTCTTGTTCCCTTTGAGAAACAAGAATTCTTATTGCGACCTAACTCTTATTGTGCTGCCGAAGTGCTGCCGAAATTTTTGCTGCGCGCAACAAGTGATATCAGAGCCCAGTTCGCGGTCGACCGTCGAGAGCACCGCTGTCGACCACACTGCAGTTTTCCTGTTTCTTTCGTTTTACTTCATCTTCTTGATTCCACCTTCGGCTTCAGCTTTGGGTCTACACTTAAACTAACACATCACCCCTGTCTACATCTTCGTCGGTCCTCTCCTGCATCTCATTGGCCAACAAGACAACATCGCTGCAGTCGCATGGAGATTCTCGATATGGACAATCCCCAACTCTATGCGCTCACGGTGAGCTTTCCGATCTTCAGGTTGTTAGGATATGTGATGCCTAACTATCAAGCATGCCCTATACTTCAGAAGAGAAGAGGAACAAAGTTGGAACAGGATGAACAGGATCGACGATGGCGGAGTTCAAGCAAAACGACGAAGAAGACATTTTTCTGCATCGCGGTCGACCGAGCAGGGTGCAGCGGTCGACCGCCTATGTGCACAGCTGGGTGCACAGGCCAGAAACTCGTCGCGGTCGACCGAAGGTGGCGCTGCGGTCGACCGCTCAAAGTCCAGAGAGCAACCCAGATTTTTGGCTTCGTCGCGGTCGACCGAGCATGGCGCTGCGGTCGACCGCCAAAAGTCCAGAGTTTTAACCTGTTTTGTTCTGTTTCCTTCTTTACTTGTTAAACCCTTAAGTCTATAAAAGGGTTGATTAGGGCATGATGTATTGAGACGAAAAATAGTGAATTTTTCTCCTGCGGCGGCCGTGGACGTAGTTTCTCACATTGAGAAGCGAACCACGTAAATCTTGTGTGTTTGAGATTGTTTGATTTTCTCTCTTCTCTCCTAAATCTCTATTTCCAAATCGCATCAGGGGGGTTGTGCATCCCCAACAAGTGGTATCAGAGCGACCAGGTTCGGCGCGAGCGATTTGAGGTCAGAGACAATGGGATCTGAGAAGGAAACATCCAAGATTGAGAAGTTTGATGGAACAAACTTCGGGTTCTGGAAGATGCAGATGGAAGACTACCTCTATCAGAAGGATTTATACCTACCATTGGGAGAGAAGCCGACGGATATGAAAGATGCGGATTGGAAGCTATTGGATCGAAAGGCCATTGGAGCGATCAGGTTGACCCTGTCTAAATCAGTAGCGTTCAACATCAAGAATCAGAATACGACGGCGGATCTCATGGCCGCGTTGTCCAGTATGTATGAGCAGCCCTCTGCGACGAATAAGGTACATCTCATTAAAAAGTTGTTTAATTTGAGGATGTCCGAGAGCCAGAAATTCAAGGAACACCTGAACGAGTTTAACGAGATCACGGATCAACTAAACTCGGTCAATATTCAGTTTGACGATGAAATCCAAGCCCTCTTGATACTTGGTCAATTGCCCGACAGTTGGAAGGGTACCGTTATCTCGATCAGCGGATCATGTGGCAAATCAAAGCTGAAGTTTTCAGAGGTGGTGGACATGATTATGACTGAGGAGATTAGAAAACAAGAGGAAGGGATTTCTAATTTAGGGTCGGCGTTGAATCTTGAGAGCATAGGAAGAAACAGAAACAGAAGCAGGGTGGTGGACATGATTATGACTGAGGAGATTATAAGGTAAGAGGAAGTGATTTCTAATTCAGGGTCGGCGTTGAATCTTGAGGGCAGAGGAAGAAACAGAAACAGAAATAGAGGGAGTAGCCGAGGAAGATCTAACTCGAGGAACGGAAGGCCAAAGTCCAGGAACCGCAAGGGTAAGAAGGAGATCGATTGCTGGAATTGTGGCAAGTTTGGCCACTATAAGAATCAGTGCCGAGAACCCAAGAATGACAAGGAGAACAAGACTGAAGCGAACGTGGCCTCAGGAGAATCAGATGATGCCCTAATCTGTTCGTTGGAGAGCAAAACTGAATCGTGGGTGCTGGATTCAGGAGCTTCGTTTCATGCTACCTCAAATAGAGATTTATTTGAGAACTATGTTTCAGGAAACCTAGGAAAAGTCTATCTTAGTGACGATCAGCCCTGTGATATTGTTGGCAAAGGAGTCGTGCAGATCAAGCTCAATGGGTCTATATGGAAGCTGAGCGATGTGAGACATGTTCCTAGCTTGAGGAAAAATTTGATTTCCATAGGACAATTGGCGAAAGAGGGATATGTAACAACCTTCGCATGTGATACGTGGAAGGTTACAAAGGGGTCCATGGTAGTTGCCCGTGGTGCGAAGACAGGTTCTCTCTATATGACGATAGATGCACGTGGTTCTATTGCAGTGGCTGAAAGTAAGGAAGACCCAAATTTGTGGCACCAGAGGCTAGGTCACATGAGTAGCAAAGGCCTAAAGGTTATGCAATCGAATGGGAAGTTACCAGGTTTGAGATCGGCTGATATTGACTTATGTGAAAGTTGTATTCTTGGGAAACAAAAGAGAATAAGCTTCAAAAGGGTTGGCAGAACCCCTAAAGAAGAGAAGCTTGAGTTAGTTCACACAGACGTGTGGGGTCCAGCATCAATATCATCCACCGGCGGAAGGTTATACTTTGTGACCTTCATAGATGATCACTCGAGGAAGACTTGGGTCTATTTCATGAAACACAAATCAGAAGTGTTTGAAGTCTTCAAGAGATGGAAGGCTATGGTTGAGAACGAGACCGGTTTGAAGATCAAGAAGCTTCGTTCTGACAACGACGGCGAGTATGAAGACTCAGAGTTCAAGAAGTTCTGTTATGACAACGGCATTAGATTAGAGAGGACAGTGGCGTAGCAGAACAGATGAACAGAACTTTGACTGAGAGAGCCAGAAGTATGCGGTTACAAGCAGGTTTTCCAAAGCAATTCTAGGCAGAAGCAGTCAATACAGCAGCCTACTTGATCAACCGGGGGCCATCAGTGCCTTTGGAGCACAAAATACCTGAAGAAGTATGGAGTGGAAAGCAGGTAAACCTTTCTCACCTGAGAGTATTTAGTTGTGTTTCTTATGTTCATCTGAGTGATCATGCAAGAAACAAACTTGATCCTAAGTCTCTAAAATGTTAATACCTGAAGAAGTATGGAGTGGAAAGCAGGTAAACCTTTCTCACCTGAGAGTATTTGGTTGTGTTTCTTATGTTCATCTGAGTGATCATGCAAGAAACAAACTTGATCCTAAGTCTCTAAAATGTTTCTTTGTTGGCTATGGCGGTGATGAGTTTGGCTACAAGTTCTGGGATGAGCAAAATAAGAAAATCATCAGAAGCAGGGATGTGGTCTTTAATGAAATAGTCCTCTACAAAGACCGTGATGTCGTTCAGTCCACTAGTTCAACACAGTGTGATCCCACATACTTTGAGTCAGAAGATGCCTCAGATGGAGACAATCCCGAAGCTAGTTCTGATGAAGAAGAAGAGTTGATGGATGAGACTACTTCAGAGGGGGCAGATGAAGATGGAGAGCATGTTTCGCCCGTCAGAGAGTTGAGGCGGTCAGCTAGAGTCCCCAAGCCCAATCCAAAGTATCCATCACTACAGCCCAGAGCTCATCTTAACTACCTATTATTGAGTGACGGTGGAGAGCCAGAAAGTTATGATGAGGCCCTTCGAGTGGATGATGCGAGCAAGTGGGAGCTCGCCATGAAAGATAAAATAAAATCCTTGAACACCAATAAGACATGAGAACTTGCGAAGCTACCAACGGGGAAAAAGGCCTTGAACAATAAATGGGTGTACAGAATCAAAGAGGAACATGATGGTTCCAAGAGATACAAGGCCAGATTGGTGGTTAAAGGATTTCAGCAGAGAGAAGGAGTTGATTACACAGAGATCTTCTCTCCAGTAGTCAAACTAACTACCATCAGAACAGTCCTGAGTATTGTTGCAGCTGAAGATCTACATCTCGAGCAGCTAGATGTAAAGACAGCTTTCCTCCACGGTGATCTAGAGAAAGAGATATATATGCAGCAGCCAGAGGGGTTTACTCAGAAGGGAAAAGAGAAGATGGTATGCAGATTGAAGAAGGGCTTGTACGGCCTAAAACAAGCTCCAAGGCAATGATACAAAAAGTTTGATGGATTCATGCACAGGAACGGTTATTCCAGGTGTAATGCTGATCATTGCTGTTTTGTCAAAGAGTTCGACAACAGTTACATCATCTTGCTTCTATATGTCGACGACATGCTAGTAGCCGGTTCAGATATGACAGAGATCAAGAAGCTGAAGAAGCAACTGTCGAGTGAGTTCGACATGAAGGATCTAGGCGCAGCGAAGCAGATATTGGGAATGAAGATCAGTAGAGATAAACTCTTGGGCACACTGCGGCTATCTCAGGCCGAGTACATTAGACAGGTGCTTGAGAGATTCGGGATGAGTGGTGCTAAGGCCGTTAGCACACCGTTAGCCAGTCATTTCAAACTGACTAAGGAGCAGTGTCCTGAGACTGATGAAGAGAAAGAATACATGGCTAAGGTTCCATATGCTTCAGCCATTGGAAGCCTTATGTACGTCATGGTATGCACGAGACCCGACATTGCCCATGCAGTGGGAGCTGTGAGCAGATTTATGTCAGATCCAGGAGAGCGGCACTGGGAAGCAGTAAAGTGGATTCTGAGATACCTGCGAGGTACTATAGAAGATTGCTTATGCTTCAGGAGAGGCAAGTTAGTCCTGCAGGGTTTTGTTGATGCAGACTATGCTGGTGAGATAGACCAGAGAAGAAGCACTACAGGATACGTATTCACTTTGGGCTCTACAGCTATTAGTTGGATTTCTCAGTTGCAGAAGATCGTTGCTTTATCAACGACAGAGGCTGAATATGTTGCTGTGACAGAGGCAAACAAGGAGATGATATGGTTGCAGGGTTTCTTGGAGGAGCTAGGACAGAAGAGTGAGAAGAATGTCTTACATTGTGATAGCCAGAGCGCAATTCATTTGGCAAAGAATCCCGCTTTTCATGCAAGGACCAAACACATACAGGTCCGCTACCACTTCATAAGATCAGCGTTGGACGAGGACATGTTGGAACTTGAGAAGATTCAAGGAAGCAAGAATCCAGCTGATATGCTTACCAAGGTTGTCACTACAGAGAAACTGAAGTTGTGTTCAACTTCAGTTGGCCTCAGCACTTGATGATATGGAGGCCGTCGCCGCAGAGAGAGCTGAAAGAGATTGATAGTTAGTCTCCAAGTGGGAGATTGTTAGAATATGTGAAGTCTAACTATCAGACATGCCATATACTTCAGAATGAAGAGGAACAAAGTGGAACAGGAGGAACAGGATCGACGACGACGAAGTTCAAGCAAAACGACGAAGAAGAGATTTTACAGCTTTGCGGTCGACCGACCATGGCGCGGCGGTCGACCGCCTATGTGCACAGCTGGGTGCACAGGCCAGGAGCTCATCACGGTCGACCGAGCATGGCACTGCGGTCGACCGGCAAAGAAAAATAGTGAATTTTTCTCCTGCGGCGGCCGTGGACGTAGTTTCTCACATTGAGAAGCGAACCACGTAAATCTTGTGTGTTTGAGATTGTTTGATTTTCTCTCTTCTCTCCTAAATCTCTATTTCCAAATCGCATCAGGGGGATTGTGCATCCCCAACACAGGTTCCTGTAGGCGCAGAGCAAGATGATAGTGTTGACATGGATAGCTACCGTAGCGCTAGTGTTGCACATATTCTTTAGCTGGTTGTTGATGCTGAGGTTGGGATGGGGGCTTTTTGGTGCGGCCGTGGTGCTTAATTTGTCTATTTTGTTCATAGCAGGTGCACAGTTTGTGTATGTTGTTGGAGGAGGGTGTAGAGAGGCATGGTATGGATTCTCGTGGAAGGCTTTTCATAGTATATGGGGTTTCCTTCGCCTCTCCCTTACCTCTGCTGTTATGCTATGGTAAGATTGATCATATATTTTGGTACTATATAAGCCTAATAATAGTAATTGTAGTAAGAACAATAGATAGTTATGACTCTCAACCATCACCACAATTTCATAGTTTTGGTGTGGTGGTAGAGACTTTAAGATACTTTAAGATGGTATCCGAGCAACTCAAGTTCGCATCCCACTTTTCATGAATTTAATGCGGATTAAAATAAATTGACACCACTACGTGAGTTTTATTTCAGTCCTATAAAAAGGAAGCTCAACCTATGGGGTCATTTTAGATTATAAAATTGCAACCCCCAACACTTGCTACAATTTCGGAGCATACTGCTTTGTAAAGTTTTGGTGTGGTGGCATCTACGATAATAAGATTTTTTTCCGTTCTTGTCGGTTTTGTTTTTTGATTTTTATTTGGGGGGTATTGAACCAATTTGTTTCTTATATTGACAGGTAATGTTTATTTTCTTACTCGATTGCTAGAGTAATGTTTTTTTAGTGTTTTTAGAAAGTAGCCACCCGACAACATGACTTGTACCAAGCTTATATTCTCTTATCTCACTTGCAACAAGAAAAAAAAAAGATTTATCTTTGCTTAATATAAGAGATGATGCTTCTCTCCCAGATATTTTTAATATCAAGGCACAAACATGGTGTAACAATATTAATTATTCTGGAATTTGATTCGTGTAATTTTTGAGTGTATAATTAACTGCTTAATTAATTATTTTAATAAATTGTAATTATCTTTTTATGTTTTTTATTTTTATTTTTTGCTCTCGCAGCTTGGAGGAATGGAAGTTCATGATACTGATTCTTTTTGCTGGGTATCTCATGAATGCTGAGATTTCTGTTGATGCTTTGTCCATGTGGTATATCCAAGTTCCAAAAGTTCTAAACCACAAACTTAGCTTGTCGAATTATGTAGTTATGAAAATAAATTTATATTTACTGCGTATTTGTGTTAATCCCTTTTCAACTCCCAGCATGAACATTTTGAATTGGACTATTACAGTTGCTTTCGGATGGAATATGGCAACGAGGTTTAAACTACACCCTAATTTGATGCTTTCAATGTAATTAAACTCAAGTGGAAAACTGATGATTATGTATCTATATAATTTATTTGCAGTGTAAGGATCTCTAATGAACTTGGAGCAGGACATCCAAGAACAGCAACGTTTTCAGTTGCTGTCGTCGTAATAACTTCATCTCTTGTTGCCGTTATTCTCTCTTTGATCTTGATCATCACCAGAAAGCAATATCCATCTTTGTTTACAACATTCAACCTGTTCTTTCAGGTACACACTCTTCATGAGCAAAAGCTGAAAATATTTCTATAATGAGTTTTTCATCTTTGATTAAATTGTTAATATCAACGACAACAGGGGTATTTACTTCAAAAAAAATGACAATAGGGGTTTTTGCAATTGGTGCTGGATGGCAAACATCGGTTGCGTGCATAAACATTGGCTCCTGCTATGTAGTTGGGGTTCCGTTTGCGCTTATCCTCGGTTATAAGCTTGACTTTGGAGTAGAGGTAAAAAATACAAGAAAATCTCAGTTCTCTTCATGAATTTTAGTCTGATTGCTTATAGATCTTCACTGTGCTGTCAAAATTAAAAACAATTAGTATAAATCTGAAAATAGAAGAGTTAGAGCACCAGCCTGAACATGTACAGTCGTGATTCATTACCCTAGAAGATAGATGACCCCGCCTATCGCCCTGACGCAGTCGATCCTCTCCTCCTAGCGGTAAAAGCCACCGGAAACGGCCGGTCTCTGTACCCGGGCTCGAGTAGGCTCAGACGAAGATGGTTGCCCGAAAAACCGTTTCTTCTTGTTGCTGTGCTCCTTCAGAAGGGAAGCAAGTTCGGTGCGGTGTGGCGCTCGCGCGCGTGTGTGGAACAACAGGCCAAACAATACAAGGCCGAAAACAGTAACTCAAAGCCCATTGAGATGTGAACCATTATAAACTTCTTGAACTTCTTCTCATTTCCCGATGTGGGACTATTCACAAGACAAAATTACCTTTTCCTGAACCAAAAGTCCAACACACTGTATGTGAGTTCAGGTCATTTGGTGGGGGGTGTTGCTAGGCACTGTGGCTCAAACTTTAATCCTATTTTGGTTAGTCTATCGAACAGATTGGGATAAAGAGGTAAAAACATTAGTTTCGATATATGATTACCGTTAATGATTCTTGTTAAGGTCTGATGAGTGCCATTACACATTGATTACAGGCTTCCCTGTCGCTGAGGAAAGAATAAAGAAATGGGGAGGGGGAGCCAGAAGAGAGAAGCAATGTCATTGAATAAAATGAGTAAAATTGTCGAAATAGGGAAATAGAAAAATTTCTTGTCTGTGTTCATTTGGCGTCAAGCCATGGGGATGTAACTCTTCTATTTCATTTCCCCTTTTCTTTTTTGGCAATTACATTTGTTAATAAAATGTTGGCCTTCAAGTATTTCTTAATATTTTTGGTGTCTCGCTGATAAATTGGTTGATTACGAACTTATGGTTCAATGTATGCAAGAGATTAGAAGAGATCCATATTGGGATTGTTTTTGATTCCTTGTATAACTTCGTGTGGCCGGATATGATTATAGAGATCTATCATGATAAGGAGATTAAATTTCATTTCAATGAGGAGTTTGTATCCTATTTGATTCTAACTTATGAAGTTCTAGATCAAACAAAGTATTCAATAGGTCTATTTGTTGTTGCAAGTCTATTTCCATCCAACCAAATGACCCTTAAATGTTCCACAAAGGAGGTGGAAAAACATGAATATGTACAATACCAGAGATAAGTTAAATATCATGAATGTATACAATAACAGAACCTGTTCGAACTTGAAAAATTAGAGAAAACCTTCTAAATTTTGAGAAGTTACGAAAAATCAATCTCAACTTTCAAAATTTTATAAAAATAACCCTTCTCTCTTTGTAAAATTATATATAAAAAATACTCTCATCCAATTCTTTTCCTGTTTCTCTTTATTCTCTCTTCCCTGACAGATCCTAGAAAACGGAAGTTGTCTCGAAGTTCAAGTGAAACTTTTTTTGAAAGTATTTTAAACTTCGCGAAGCTCCCAAAGCTTACACAGATTTTCTCCTAAATTTTAAAGTTTAGAAGAGTTTATGCAAATCACGCAAAGTTCATGGGGGTTATCTGAAATTTACCAATGCAAATACTTGAGCCGACAAAAGTTTCACGGGTCGGGTAAGAGTTACCTAATCGAGTCCCGGATCCGACTCCATCTGCAAATAAAAAAAAGTATAGAAAATATTAAAAACCCCCCCCAAAAATACCTATTTTATTTTTCTTTCTCAGATCCAGCGAGCTCCTCTTTCCTCTCCCCCTCTCCATTTCTCTCATTTTTGGGCCCTCGTCTTCAGATCTCGATTCAATTAGGGTTTCTTGTTGGATCTGATCTCGTAGTCGAAGGAATCTCGCGCGAAAGAGAGGAGAACAGCAGCAATGAATCCGTTCAGCTCGGGCACTCGCTTGAGGTAAGCCCTTGCCCTTCAAAGCTCTCGATCGGATCCGCTGATTTCATCGGATAGAAATTCTCCCGGCATAATTTTGTTGATTTCATCATTTGAATCGCCCTAGCTTGAAACCAAGAGGAAACTGAAACTGATTTCGTAGTAGTTCGATTGAATTATCACCATTTCTTCAGTAATGCTTCGATTGAATTGTCACCATTTCTTCAGAAAACTATGTAAGTTACGCACATGATGGAATCTTATTGGTATGAGTATGGAAAAATTGAAGTTTCTCCATTTGGATCAAGGGTATTAATTAATGTATGAAATGAGTCAGTTTGATTGACTACCGGTTCCTTAATCTTTTTAATCCCAAATTTAACAGCATCAAAATTTTCTACTTAAAACCATGTATTTTTCTCCTTCGTTAAGTCGTTATTAGTCAATGTTAATGGAAAAAACAACTTAAATCCTGGAGAAATTGTCAAAATTATTTGCAGTACCGCAACTAGAATACTATTTCATATTTTTTTCAATGTAGGATTAATAATAACTTTGCTAAGCTTGCTAACATGGTTAATTACTTTAATCTTCCTTCAAGGTTAAGCATATTTATCAATCTTGCTTGGTTCCCTTGTGAAAGATAGGCCTGCTAGCATTGAATTGGAAGACTCATTGTCATAGTACATAAGTAGACAACCAATACTTTACTCCAAATTCTACCATCAAAGTTTTGACCCAAAATATCTCACAATTTGTATGAGCAATAGCCACATACTCCTTCTTTTCACTAGACCTCTCTGCTATAGTATGTTTCTTGTGTTTCAAAGTAATCTAGTTGCCATTGACATATATTATCATATACAATAGCTACAACTTAACATCTATCCTTTTTGATCCAACATGGTATGCTTCAGAGTAGTCCTCTATCCCTTAACATATTGCAAAATCTTTAGGGTTGCCTTTTAGTGATGCTTTTTGGATTTCTCCACGAATTGACTAACCAACCCCACAACTAAGGATATGTCTAATCTAGTAATAGTCAGATAATAGCTTTCCAACTAGTCGCCTATATTGAAGCTTGTCCTCTATTGTTTACCATGAACATAAATCAGTATTCTGCTCTAAGATGTGTTACTAGGGTTTGTGCCAAGTATTGTGCTACCTGCAATAAATACATAGCTCGCTAACTCTAGGAGAGAACAATCTCTTTGTTGTTATGGACAACATATATCCAAGAACAAGAAGTAGCAATAATGTCTCATGTCCTCAATAACAACATGCTTTATGAGATAGTCTTTTGTTTCTTCAATTCCTATAGTGACACTACCTAGTAGTAAAATATCATCCCCATACACCGTAAGAATAATAATGCCAGAGGATCTGCTCTGAACAGACATAGAGTGGTATATATGAGGACATCTGATTCAAAAGTCAGTAATCATACGTTTAAAATTTTCAAACCAGCATGATGATGAAACCATTAACCACCTTTAACTTACATACTTGGAGTCTCTCCTTGAGCAAAAAACCCAGAGGTTGCTCCATGTGCACATCCTTAATAAGATCACAGTAGAGGCAGACATTCTTTACATCAAGTTGAAAGATCAAGCCATCATTATTCACAGCCATAAAAGACAAGGAGCATGGCTGCCTAACTGTGAATAATATTGACTATTAGAGTAGTTAGGAATTAGGATGTTAGAGAAGTTAGTCTTTTATGTCTCCAATGTGAGACTGAAACTAACTTCTCTAACATCCTAACTACTCTAATAGTCAATATTAGCCTGTATATCTGTATTAGCTAATCTGGACTGTATTGGCCAGCTTCCGGTGGATAGGACTGGCATGTTCAAATTTGATACAACATAGTTGATACTTGATACGTATCGGCATGGGATGATACTTCAAATTTGGTGGTGAAATTAATATTGTAGATATGTCAGACGAATTTCAAAAGACTCGAATATTGCTATTATCTATCATTAGGATCTGGCATCAATGTCGATTAATTTTATAGGCTAATAGCTGATTGAGCCATTCTACATTTGATTGCTGCGAAATAGCCCATGGCGATTATTTTTCTTCAACAGGCCACTTTATCTCCGAGAATCAGCAAGCCATATGAATTCTGTAATTGTATGTTACCCTCTTCCATATGATCAATTTTAAGTTTAATGACACAGGGATATGATTCGTGCTATACGTGCATGCAAAACTGCCGCAGAAGAACGTGCTGTTGTCAGAAAAGAGTGTGCAGCTATACGTGCTGCTGTCAGTGAAAATGATCAAGATTACAGGCATCGTAACCTGGCAAAACTCATGTTCATTCACATGCTTGGTTATCCTACTCATTTTGGTCAAATGGAATGTCTTAAGTTAATTGCTTCTGCTGGTTTTCCTGAGAAACGTATAGGATATCTTGGTCTTATGCTGCTTCTCGATGAAAGACAAGAAGTGCTTATGCTGGTTACAAATTCTTTGAAACAGTATCCTATGTTATTTTAATCTCTACGTTTATTTTCCTCTTACAATTTATGGTTCTATTAATGTATTTCTTGAATATGATCATACTCAATTTACAACCGTGTTTAATCATTTGTCCTAAATCCTTGACGCTTACCCAGAGATCTCAACCATTCCAACCAGTATATTGTTGGACTTGCTCTTTGTGCTCTAGGGAATATTTGCTCAGCAGAGATGGCACGGGATCTTGCTCCCGAAGTGGAAAGGCTATTGCTAAGTAGAGATCCAAACATTAAGAAAAAAGTAATTTCTTCCTCTTGTAAAAGTGCTTTTTTTAGGGAATGACTTCTTTGACTCATTATTTTGGCTGAAAAAGTAGCAAGCAATAGGTGTCCATGAAAAAGTTTAGTTTGGTTTTCCTTGCTGATATGTTTTTATGATATAGTGTCTTGTTTATTGCCTGTGCATAACAAATAACTGTGCTGCTCAGAGCTAGTTTCTTTAAAGGTGCTTAGCATTTATTGATGGATTCTATTTTAACTGCTACAAATAGAGGGAGCTGACAACCATCATTCAGATGATGTTTAGTTGTGTCAATAATATTGCCATTTTTGCTTGTAACTAGTAATACTGGGTGAAACATGATAGCTATAATTTTAAGAAAACCACCAGATATGCACCGATGATGGATTTAGATAAATATATTTCTGCAACTGCTATGCAATTTCTTTCTCATGGCATGCCAAGTGTGGGAAGAACGAATCTTATATTGCTTAGTGCGAGAAAGGTCATAATGATTGTGAATCATGTAGCATCCCAATAACTTATATTACGCAGTGATAACTATGACTATTATGCGATTGAAGGTTTATAAGATCATTTGTGTAGGTCAGGGTACTCTCGAGAACATTGTGACACTTTGAGTTACAATGCAAATTGACATAGAAATACAGAAACTCCTAAGATATAATGAATGCATCTTTTAACTTGTATGGAGATGACTATTATAGTATTGTGCCCTCATGTTTATGACCTAGTTGATTCTTATTGACTAGTGATGCTAATCCTGCAACCATGCTTTTGATGCATGACTGTGCCACCATGGCTCCCTGAACTCAGCTTCTTAATCAATTTCTTGGGTATTTTAAGCTAGTAAAGTTTATTAAGAGTAAAGAAATGAAAATTGTCCATCATAATGCAGTTGCTTTGATCTACGAGTTTCTGGTAAAATTTATTGGATATATGCTTTTATTGCAAGTGTTTATGATATTTTAAGTTTGTTAAAAGCAGAAAATGTATGTTTCTCTTAGTTTGCTGGATTTGTTTCCATTTTTGGCTTTAAATCTAATTTTTAATGTTTCTCAGGCTGCATTATGCTCTATAAGGATTATAAGAAAAGTTCCAGATTTGGCAGAAAACTTTATGAGTCCTGCTGGTGGTTTACTTAAGGAAAAACATCATGGAGTTCTTATATCAGGAGTTCAGCTCTGTACAGATTTGTGCAAAGTCAGCACAGAGGCTCTAGAATATTTAAGAAAGGTACTATTTTCATGTTAAACTTCTTGCTGCTCCTACTTTTGTTTCCTTTTTGCAGATTGATTGCCTTCAATTCAACACTTTGGTATTGCGATTGCTTAGAATCTCACTTTGAGTGTATTTAAGAGCATTTTTATTTTTTGGGAATTGTGAAGGATAGTCGTAAAGAACTCTGAATGTTTCTTTCCGAGCATGGTCAACTATCCTTTTTTTCTCTTTTATTTTGTGGGCTCTCATTGGAGGCTTTAGTATTTTCTGAAGATTAACTTTGGATACTGTTTTTGTTCCTGATGGGGATTAATCGTTTATTTTGGATAACTCTTAAATGTGTATCTTTATGTGCTCTTCATGTATTTTTTGTGAAGCCTTATTCCATTATTATTACGTCTACTTTTGTTGAATTTTGTGGCATGGGATAATTTTTCGCCATGACTTTAGAACTGCACAGAGGGTTTGGTGCGGATACTGAGGGATGTGTCAAATAGTCCATACGCACCTGAGTACGATATTTCCGGGATTACAGATCCTTTTCTACATATTCGAGTGCTTAAGCTCATGAGGATGTTGGGCCAAGGAGATGCAGATTCCAGTGAATATATGAATGATATTCTTGCCCAGGTTAGTTTATTTAGATGCTTGTGCTTTGTTATTTGGCATTGGTCGTGTTTTCTTCTATTATTTTAAAGTTACTTTGTAAATAAATATCGACTCTTGCATCTTTTATGCACAGTTCAGCAATTAACTAAATTCGTTTTTGTTCTTTACCATAAGGTTACTGATAGATCTTCTATAATCAACATCACTATAGAATGATGGAAGTTCATGTTATTTGCATTCTGTTCAAAGTCAATTGTTTGCTTTCTCTCCCTGAAAATGCTGAAAACCGAGATCTTCACATTGATGCATCTGCACACACTAAAATTAAGAAAATAATAAATATGTACGCATTAGAAGTTCACCACTTTCCACATGAACTTCTCCTTGCTTCAAATTCACCTTCCCAAGGTAGTGATACTGTGATAGTAACCATTGCAACTTTGGTTTAGTGATTGGTGGCCGAGCCTGCCTAATGTGAGCCCTTTGTCTCCGGAAAGGTTTGTTCTTTTCTTTGTTTTTCTTTTCTCTTTAAATTTGTTTCCTGCTTTGTTTTGAGAGCAAAGGATGGAATAAAGTGGTCCTTCAATTGTTTGTTTAATATTTTCGGAGTCTTCGATCTTGGGTCATAGCTTGTCACCTATTAGTAATATTCTTTAAAACTGTCAATTATTCTTTGAATATTTGTAATTTTTAAAGTGTATTTGTTTAAACATCTTTATAAAAAGTATATTAACATGAATTATGTCTGTTTAGTTTTTAAAATATCCATCCTGCTTTAGTGGCCGCTGACCACTTTATTGTTTAGATGCATCTTCCTGCTATGCTCTGCTAACTGATATTTGAAACACTAGACAGCTACCTGACATTATTTATTGACCAAAAGGGGCTAGGCCAGTATGTCAGTGTAGTAAGCATTCACAGCGATCCTTTTGGTTGATGTATAGGCTAGTATTCTTCTTAAAGGTAATCTTGATTACTTCAAGGTGCCGTCGCCAATATAGTTGATCTAACTGGTGCTCATGTTGATGCTGTTGCCACATAAACTCTTGGCAATAGTATTGTGTCATTCTCCATTCTATTTTTCCTGATATCTGCTCCTTAGCAATGGGATGAGGTTCACCTTCTAATTTATACCATATTACTAAAACTGATTTCCAAGGGGAATTACTTCTTCAGATGTAGATTTTAGGACAAATTTTTAAAAACACCCTTTTTTCAAATTTAAAAAGTAAAATCGACCTTTCAAAGATAAAAATAGCAAAAGCGACCTTTTGGTCGATTTTGCAGCGGGGTTCCAAAAGAAAATGGACGGGACTGCTAGTCCCGTCCATTTTATTGTAAACAAAACCATCTGCATCCAGGTTCTCCTTCACCTGCTTCGTCTCCACCTTCGCTGCCCCTCCCCTCCTCTCCCTCATCCGCGGCGAGGGCCCTAACAACTCGTCGGGCCTTCCTCGCTCCCTCTCTCATCCCTCCCCTCTCCGCGCAACGCCCTCAGCAGCCCAACATGCGGCCGCTTCACAAACCTCCTCCGCGGCCATCTGCCCTCCACTAATAACTATGTTCAAGCATCGCCGCGCCGCGTTTCCTCAGCCGCCGCTCGCGCTCTCCTCCACCAAACGCGCAAGACCTGACCCTCCACCTCGCTAAACCATCACTGCCTCGGCGAGCAACCCGCAGCTGCGTCACCGACCGTCGTCCGTCCTCACTGCCTCGGCCGGTCCGTCGCCTCGCGATTATGCGCGGAAATGAGCGCGGGGTGGCCGCCGGGCGAGATCAAAGGAGGGCGATTCTAAAGAGGGTAGAGGGCGGCAT
The DNA here is from genome assembly GCF_001876935.1 of Asparagus officinalis. NCBI lineage: Eukaryota > Viridiplantae > Streptophyta > Magnoliopsida > Asparagales > Asparagaceae > Asparagus > Asparagus officinalis. Next base: position 5,983,701 of record NC_033801.1, on the reverse strand, counting down.
CGTAGAGGGCTTTGAGGGCGTCGCTTCAGGTTCGGCGCCGGGGGATTGGGGGACCTGAGGAGGGAGATCGTTGGGGGGAGGATTAGGGCTTGCTTGGGATCCAATGATGGGGCGTAGTGGCTCGACAGAGAGGAGGCTGAAGAGGGTGGCGCGGAGCGAGCTGTTGAGGCGGTCGGAGCGGAGGAGGGGAGGGGGGAGGTAGGGGCAGCTTGATGCTGATCGAGGAGGAGGAGGCGAAAGGATGGAGGATGGGGACGCCGGCGGGTGAGGCTGGGACGAGGCGGTGAGCGGGTAGATAGAGATGAGAATAGAAGATAGATATAAGTTTAAAATAAAAGAGGAGCGGGACTAGATAGAGAAGATTCTTTTGGCATCCCATTGCAAAATCGATCAAAAGGGTCGATTTTGCTATTTTTATTTTTAAGAGGTCGATTTTGCTTTTTAAATTTGAAAATTGGATGTTTTAAAAAATTTGTCCTAGATTTTATTATTTGGACATGTCTGAGAAGTGAGATCCCTGAGAAGTGAGATCCCCTAATTTGTTTACTTCTTCAGCTAAAAGCTTTCTTGTTTACCTAGAGGAATTTGGTAGTTTGCTTCATATTCGCATGTACTTAAATTGCCTTGCCTAACATGCTAGTTACTTAGATATTAATTTTCCTCCTTGGAGAGATTATCCAGTGGATCGGGCCCATTGTACACATGATGTTCTAAGGTGTAAGAATCCTTGAATACGTGGAAATATGGGGCGTGTTTGGGGATAAGTGTTTGATAAAAAAGTACTCTTTTTTCCCATCACATATGAAATGGACCCAGTCGATTGGAGAGTTGGCCTAAGGTCCGGGGGGTGGTTTCTTTTGTTTGTACTAATTATGTTTATGAGTTTGGGACCAACTGGTAGAGGGTTGCAGCTGTTTAATAGTGTATTGTAATTATTCACTTAGCACCATTGTGGAGCTTTTTTCAACCTTTGTCATGCTTCCTTTCCTACTACGTTTTGATAGGAAAAAACCTTGTCAGTGTTGACGAGTCATAAAGGTTGAGAAGGAAACTCAATCTATTTCAGTATAAAATATTTCTAATGTAAAGAGAACTTCATCTTCATCTATTGTTATTTGTTGAATGTTTTGCTTGTGGGTAAAATCGGTGAATAATATATTGTTATTCTTTTTCTTAAAAGGATATGCTTGAAAGGGCACCTATCATTTTTTTTTTGTCTTACTATGTTATTTGCTTCGTTACAATACTAATTAATTTTAACTTTTCCTTATATTTTCTCTCTATCTCTCACATATGTGATCTTTGCTCTATGTTATCCCTGTAATTTGGTGAAACACATTTCACTGCTCTTTAACTATTACTTCTCTTAGTTGTGGATCACTATTTGCCTTATGATGTTTCTTATGCTTAGTTATAAGAATTGTTGTAGGGTGTCTTTACAGCTTCTTTATTCCAACATACTAATTATTCTATGTAAACTCTATTATCAGGTAGCTACAAAGACGGAGTCAAACAAGATTGCTGGGAATGCGATTCTTTATGAATGTGTTGAAACAATAATGGGTATAGAAGCTACCAGTGGGCTGAGGGTTCTGGCAATCAACATACTGGGGAGATTTTTGTCAAATCGGGACAATAATATAAGGTTATTCTTTTATGCATTTTTTAATAATTCAACCTATTTATATAAGTATTCCCACCTCCCAGTGTATTGGAATCTGAACTTCACCCAGATTTCTTAGTGGCCATGTTTTTGGCTGCAATAGGTAGTCTGTTAGAATCATGCTGGATGCATCTTGAGCTGTTGAGATTATATCTGATTGTCTTACTCTTCTTAGACTTCCATGTCTCAGTATGATTGAAGTGGCGATTTACTTAAGTCAAATATTGATTAAAGGAGGAGACTGTAGAACACTTTAATCAAAGATTGTTTATTGCTTCAGATAGGTGGGCATTTGGTTGTGTTGTCCTGGGAGAGGGGGTTTTGTTTTATTCTTTTAGGTGTGGGGGGTTGGGGAAGAGCTTATTTGGCAGTTTTTCATATTGATGCAGTACAATATAATGAATTGATTTCTCTTTGGTTTGCCCTTTGACCTTTTGTCTTGACGTAGTTTGGTGGTTCTAGAGCATTAGAACTATATTTCTTTATTGTCTAGTAGTCTTTCTTGTTGTATTATTGGATACTCTGCTTGATACTTTAAAGGTATTACTCACTCTTGTTTGTACCGGTGCCTAGAATTTTTTCATCAATGTGAATCCTTTTTTCTTCTGAAATTGTAAATCTGCATTCTTCATTTCTCTTATATGTAGATTATATGAGAATGAGATTATATTCCCAAGAGGAGCTTCCCCATTCTGGAAGATGTGTAAACTTATTGTTTTGAATTTAAGATAGTCATTATCTATTGTTTCCAGATATGTTGCACTCAACATGCTAATGAAGGCTGTAGCGGTCGACTCTCAAGCAGTACAGCGGCATAGAGTGACCATTCTTGAATGTGTCAAGGTCTGTGCTCTCGACAATCGTTTTTATAGTGTTCTTTTGGCCTTGTTGCCGTTTTGCAAGAGAAAATACATTATGAGATTTATGTTGCTGTATAGGCTCGTCATATCAAAATCTCCACAAAGATTGGAGAATTATAATTAAGGGTTTTACCTTCATATTATCTATATCTAAAGGAGGCTTTGTTTTTCTTTCTTTTTAATGCAATGAAAGTTGGACTTGCAGCGAGACGAACAATTGCCATTTAGGGAACTTGCAGTTGCAAATTTCTGCATACAAACAACCCTAGTCATCGTTATTCACTCATTTGTATTAAATCGAGCTGATTGAACTAGGTGTTCTGGAGCTCTGTTACTGAAGTGTCCATAATTTTATTCCACGTTTTTCATATTATTAAGAAATCAATTTCTTCTTGTTAGGACAATACTCCTCAGGGTATGTTCTCAAGGGCCCATAGTTGTGTGCTTGTCAACCCAATTTACCTAACAGGTTTTATCACAACTTTCTGTAGTGGTCGCTATAACAATCATGTGCACTTTGTCTGTTGTTTGCCAAATGAGGGCTACGTGCAAAATGCTTGCAGCAGGATAGGATGACAAATCCGGAGCACAACTGATACATTTTTTGTCTTATTAATTATCATGTAATTAACAGTTTCAAACAATTTCATCATTGCATGTGTGATTTAGTTTTGTTTCACTTTTTTTAACGTTGCTGTATATATCCTAAATATTTTGAGATTCTTTCCTGGTTGTAGTTGCTTTTGTGCTCAATGCTCATCACTTGTCATCTTTAGCCTACAACTGCTCTTTTTTTTCTTTTTAACCTTTTACAATTTTCAGGACTCTGATGCATCAATACGGAAAAGAGCACTTGAACTAGTATTTCTTTTAGTTAATGATACCAATGTGAAGCAGTTGACAAAAGAACTTATCGACTATCTGGAAGTTAGTGATCAAGAGTTCAAACCGGAACTTAGTGCAAAAATCTGTTCAATTGTTGAAAAGTAAGTTAAAATTTGCTCCATGTTTCTTGTTGGATTTTTGCTTTCTAGAGAGGCAATCACTTGGACTTCTCTACTTATTTTAAAATTTTGAGACATGAGTGAATCAGAAGATGCCTTTATTTATTGCAATTATTAATATTTGACAGGTCCAATTTACTTGTTCACGGTGTAGTACCCTTGGCAATTGATTCATAATTAATTTCGACTCTTCATTAGAAATTTACATAGCAGTTGAAAAAGGGCAGGAAAGGAGGACTGGTACACAGGAAAGAAATATGATGAGAAATTAATATTTTTTGAGTACATGCTCTGGGAAATTTTATCTAAGCCTTTTGCCGGGATGTTCTGTTCTTGTGAAATGGTGGAAGAGATTCTGAGTACGATGAGAGAATGAAGATAGAATGAACAAGAACTACTTTCATTTTATCTTGGACGATACTCATGTGAATGTGTATTTATTTTGTACATGAGGGAGCATGAAGTGATTTGCATATACCAGTTTTTGCTAAAGGAAGATATGGACCAAATAGGTGTTAATTGTGTTTAATGGGTTGGGAGGGGGAGGGGGGATCGTTGTTGTGCCTGGTAGTGAATTTGGGGTTTTAATCAGAAGCGCCAAATATAAATGCTCGAATTCACTATTGTTGTCTTCAGAATTTGATTGCAGCCTTTTTAGATAGGAGCCATCTACTTTGGTTTTAACCTGCAATGACATTATTGTCAATGTAGAGTTCGGTTGCTCATTGATTTTAGCCATAGACTTCTCATAAAATTGAGTCATTTCTTTCCATTTGATAAATTGAGCTGTTATCTCCATTTGAATTGGAATCATGGCTAGGATATTTTATGGAATTTAGCTTATCTTCATTTGAGTTGGCATTCCGATGGGTGTTGTGTTTTATCTTGTTGTTTCCTATGAGTAAGGAAGGTCACAAGATTTTTCAAGACTGAGATTCGGTATTGGTCAGTACCTTAATTCTTCAGTCTCTCTGGTTCTCTTAAATCTTCATTGTTGATTGTCACATTACCCGGGTACTACTATCTTGAAGCCGTACTTGTACTTGACATGTTCCCATACCGGAACTTCATACACTCCTTGGATATATGCATACATTTATTCAGACGTGTACTCAATTATATGATATATGTTTTAATATAAAACACGTGTCATACACTTCTTGGATGTATATCCTATATTTACTATCTATTTCTTGAAACTCATTAGTCATGAGTCGGGTTTGTCTTAGCTGGTACCCAAGTCCGAATCTATGATTTAAGAGGGTCATTTGAGTGTCTGGTTCAAAAACGGGCCATTTCCAATTCATAATAATCAAAATAATAAAAGATACTTAAAAATGTGCCAGGAATTTTATTTCTAATAACACATGAATTGAAAATTTTTAATGATCTCACGTTAATCAATATATATATAGTCGTGTCCCTATACCCTACATTTAACAAATTTTCGACGTACAGTACTCGAACCCGTGCGGTATCCGTACATGTTTCCATGCAACTTAGGTTAATATGCTTCATTCTCTCTGGTTTTTCTCTAATCTTCATTATTGATTGTCATGTTACCCAGGTACTTTATTTGAAGCCAAACCCGTACTTAACACATACCTATACCGAAACTTCATAAACACTCCTTTGATATACGCATACATTTATTCAGACATGTACTCAGTTATATGATATATGTTTTAATATAAAACACGTGTCATACACTTCTTACCTATTCATATCTTGAAACTCATTAGTCATGAGTTGGGTTTGTCTCAGCGGTGTCCAAGTCCAAAACTATTGAGTTAAGAGGGTCACCTGAGTGTCTAGTTCAAAAATGAGAGCCATTTTCAATTTATAATAATCAAAATAATAAACGAAACTTAAAAATGTGGTAGGAATTTTAATTCTAATAACACATGAATTGAAATTTTTTAATGATCTCATGTTAATTATTAATTTCAATATATATTTAGTCGTGTCCCCGTACCGTACTCTTTACAAATTTTCCGTGTACCGTACCCGCATCCCGTACCGGTACCCGTACATGTTTCCATGCAACTTAGGTTGATACTCTTCGTATCTGATCTGTGTACTTGTCCATGCAACTTAGGTTGAAAATTTTCCTATCTGTCTAATCTTCGTGTACTTGTCATTACTTTTCCTGTATTTCTGCTTTTAGCCCTGGGTTTCTCTTTTATTTCTTCTTACCTCCCCAGAGCATTCCTTATGCAAATGCTCTTTAATATTTCTCACGGGTTTAACAACCTAAACTATGTGAGAAAGCATTAGAGTGGTAAAATAGGTTGAGCCATCTTTCGATATATGCTAAACATGCTATGAGTTCCTACTTTTGCACACTTCTTTCCAAATTGACTTTTTGCAGCTGCTATGGCTTGGGTTAGCGATAATGGGCGGGGATGACTTGTGGGAAGTCCCAGATTCATTTCATTTCAACTATCTACTTGCATTTAGTTTCTATTAATTTTACTACCTCATATGTTTGAAAGCTCTCTACATACAATCCAGGAGTTGTGGAGTAAAAAATTGCATGCGCATGATGCTCATGTGGCTTCTCTAGTGCAAGACCATTATCAATAATCTTGTTGTTTTGCCAATGTTAGATTTCCTTTGATATTCACATCTTACTGACTTATGATGTTTTGTGCTAATATTTTTCTTCCACTATTATGAAGATCATTTTAACCTAATTTGTTCTGTTGCTTCACATTGAGTAGGTTCTCTCCTGAGAAGCTATGGTATATTGACCAAATGCTAAAGGTTCTATGTGAGGTAGGGATAAGGAACCTTATTATGAAGTAATTACGCGTGTTTCAAATATCATGAGGCTTGTTTCCTTTCTTTCTATTTTCTTTATGGTTTGCATAACAATCGAAGTTTCTTTTCCCCCTCATATCTATTATATGATTAAAGAACACTTAATTTTTTTGTGGTTCTTAGTAATACTTATTCTGAAATATCTTTTTTTTTTCTTTTTCTTTTTTGGGGTCAGTCACTTCTTCCTATATATTAATTCTTGTTTATTTCACCTACTTCGATTATGGATCTATTTTTTGGTGTATATGTCTAACTCCCTACAGTACTTAAGAATATACTGGACTTTCAGAATGATACTAGATTGTCCAACTTAGGATGTTATACTGGACATTCAGTTGTAGAATATCTAATGCAAGCTTATTAGTGTATATGTCTATTTGTCTACAAAAACATAAGAATATACGTTACTATATTTCATGTTTATGATGATGTATTTTTATTCAATTTTCCCAGTTAAATTGAGGTTTTCGTGATATTGGTGGATTTTCAGCTCTTTCTAATTGCTACTTAGGCCCCGTTTGGCCAAGGTTTATGTGAGGGGGTAAGGAGAGTCAACCCCTCAACCTGCCAAACACAAAAAATTTACACAGGTGTAAACTAAGTTGAGCCCTCCTAATTTGCCAAACACCAAAGATAGAGGAAGGGCTTACAAATCCCTCCAAAGGTGTTATTGAGTTAACCCCTCAAAACAAGGGGTTTACAAATCCACTTATTTAGACGGTTTAAGAGGTAACCCCTCGTATAAATAAAGTGGTCATAAACATTTTTATTCCAAATGCAAATAAATAAATAAAATTCATAAGGATTAAAATAATTTACCTAACAGATTAACAAATTAAATCCTTCAGGTTAACAAATGCGCTAACTATGTAATCCTTCTCCTTAATCTCTCCTCATACCATTGCCAAACAGAACCTTCATGTTGCTAGTAGAGCTTACCTTTTATTCTTCTTCCATGTGCAATTAACTCGTTCAGCTGCCATAATATTTATAATGTATGATATTCACAGGCTGGAAATTATGTTAAAGATGATGTGTGGCATGCACTTATAGTTGTGATAAGCAATGCGCCTGATCTCCAAGGATACACCGTCAGATCACTTTATAGGGCATTCCAAGCATCATCTGAACAGGTAGCTTTTTCCCTGGTAACCAGGTGAAGTTAGCGGTGCCTATCACTTTGCATTCTCTTATTTATTATCTTGCTAAATTTTGCAGGAAAGCTTAGTCCGAGTAGCCGTGTGGTGTATTGGTGAATATGGGGAGATGCTGGTTAATAGTTCTGGAATGCTGGAAGGCGAGGAACCAATGACAGTGAGTGCATTCTTATCCATTACAAATTCAAAGATTTTTCCATATTTGGGTAATGTGAATTACGTTGCAGTAACTATCGTTTATCAATAATATAGGAGCATGCTTTTGACATAAGCTATGGTTTTTCATTTTTTTCCTAGTGATTGTATGCTCCTGGACGAAGCTGAAATTTGTTTCTTGACAATATTTCTTCTCTCTTCTTGTCTTTTACACAATTATTATTTCTGTTAAAAATATTTTATCTTATAGAAAACCTTAATGGCTTCTAGTTTTCCATGAATTGCTGACTTCTTCAACCTAGAGATTCCTTTCATGTCCGTGGGTTTCAAAAGTCAAAATGGTATAGAAACTGTTATGCTTGAAGTACCTCACATGGGAAGAAGTGGTGCATCCTTTACATGTAAAACTAGCTTCTTGTCTTACCTGTTGCTGCCTGGAACACTTTATTGTAATGTTTATTGGCATATGTGTTGCCAAATTTGTTTGCGAAGAAGGCATAGTTAATTCACGACTAATTCATTTTTTATAGTTATTATGTGTGAATTATTGGAACATATTGCTGAGTTAATTATATTAATTCAGTTGTGTAGATTTAAATTTGCATTATACGTTCTTGCTTCAGGTGACAGAGTCAGATGCTGTAGATTTGTTAGAGGTTGCCCTGAAGCGTCATTCTTCAGATATTACGACTCAAGCAATGTGTCTGATTGCACTTTTGAAGCTTTCATCTCGTTTTCCCCTTGTCTCAGAGTAAGTGTTTTCTTTTCTTCGTTTTGATTTTCTTATTGTCACTTCTCTTCCTGTGTTCTCTTCTGCATTGGCACTTTTGGGTTTCATTTTCATTGTTTTGCTCAAGTTGTCCAGATTTCTTTGTTCAACTAGCTCTTCCATCTGAATCTTATGTTATTCATAATTTTGTCTATTATCGCCTTTTTGTTTCCAGGTAAATGTTATTGGTGATGTATCGAACATTTCTTGTACACATGAATATTTGAGTCTGTATTCTTTCTGAAGATTTCAAGGGCATCATTAGTTTTTATCATTTTTTTATTAAAGTATAGTAATAGACTCTTATTAATAAGGCCATTAATGCATGTCTGTAAGTACCACGTTTCAAAAGTGTTTATATGCCAAGAATAACATTTTCTGTAATATATGATTTTCTATATATTTCAAATTTCTTGTATTATATGGTTATCATTTAATGAGGAAAAAAAGACAGCTATACAGTATTATATAAATAGGATACTTACTGATTGTTAGGGATTTATATTGGAAACTAATAGAATAGCTTAGTAGATGTTAGTTATTTGTTTTTTCACTTACAGATGCATGCCAAGAAATTATTAAAAAGGAGAGGAGCTTTATTTGGGAATTAAGATTTTTTTTTCTGGGTAAATGCAAAAGTGAATTATTGGAGACCTAAGTTTTATCTTAATATGTGAAGTGCGGACTTATCATCATGCATGTATTATCTATGAAATTTGTCATGCATGTATTATCTATGAAATTTGTCATTCTTTTGACTATGTGCATTCCTGAAGGTTTTCCGGTTTCAGTCCCTGAACTCACTTTTAAAGGTTTTCTTGTTATATAGTTGAAGATATCTATTGTAACCTGCTTGGTTTATGTTGAGATTTTTAATGGAGATTAGATGTTATTTTGTGTAAATGTATTGTTTTTTCGTCTGTTCTTGTGTCTTACACTCGATAATTTCTTGATGATTGGATAAACGTTAGGCAATAACTTCTCCTGCGAGTTGCATGTAGATATACATACTCACATACATAAATTGCTTGTGTGTGTCTGTTTGTTCTGTCTTGTTTTTATTCTGCATTTCTTCTAGAAGATTGAGAATTTTTCCTTCTGCTTTATACATATAGATTAATAGACATACATATAAACATACTCATACATACACATCAACATACATATACATATACATATACATAAATACAGATGTGTGTGTGCTATCTTGCTTTTACATTTCTTCCCGAAGATTGAGAGTTTTCCCTTCTGCTTTATACAGGAGAATCAGGGAGCTAATTGTGCAGCAAAAAGGAAGCCTTCTGCTAGAACTACAGCAAAGATCAATTGAGTTCAACTCAATTATACAGAAACATCAGGGCATAAAGTGGGTTACATATCAACCATCATCTATTAGTTTCTTTATTCGATGGTCTTCTCTAAGATCTAAGGGATATGTATTTGATGCACAGATCTTCTTTGGTAGAACGCATGCCAGTTCTCGATGAGGCAGCTTATATCGCAAAGAGAGCTGGCTCGTCTCAGGAGGCCCTTTCTGCCAATAAAACGACCAAATCAGCCTCATCTGGAACACCACTTAATGTTCCAAATGGTGTGGTGAAGCCACCGGCTGCTCCTTTGGTGGATTTGCTCGATTTGAGTTCTGATGATGCTCCAGTTTCTAGTTCGTCCACTACTGATTTTCTACATGATCTCTTGGGTGTTGATTTGACAAGTACTTCATCAGGTTTTTCTTCTGAACTTGCTTATTTTCTCCTCTAGTAGATTTCATATCTCTTGAGTCTTGATGATATAAGTGACATGTTGAGCATGTGTGTGTCACAGTGGGAATGTGGATTAAAACTAAAGGATTTTATCATGTTCCTGTGATTTTCAGTGAAGCACAATTATTTATGACTTTTATATCTTATATAAGTTATAATTAAAGGCAATGTGAATGATACATCTCTAAACATCAAATTGTAGTTGCATATTTCCAAATTTAGGATCTAACAACATTAAACATTTACTCCAATAGTGTCCTTTGAACTTTGGATGTTTAATGATATAATTTGAGCATAGAAATTGATTTTAAACTTTTTTTCATGTGAGAAATAATTTTTAATATGCATGCACACT
>NC_033801.1:5966557-5973141 GCF_001876935.1 Asparagus officinalis | reverse complement strand
GGCCCATCGGACATAGGAGAAGGGAACTTCTATCTGAGAGACATTTTTCCATTGGATTTTTCTTTTGGGCCTGTATAAACTTACTCATTGTTTCAGTCAACTTTAATTTAAGAGTATATCGCTTGAAAGCCATGTTTAGAATCATTCAAGGACTTGAATTCTGTTGTGGGTAGCCATAAATTTGTTAGCTGAGGTAGTTACGTATAATGAAAGATTAAGTTGGAAGTTATAGAATAGTTAATCAGAATGATATAGAATTTAACCATTCAGAGTTGTGTAGAAAATGATAGTAGCAGCAGATAATATTGGGATGAATGATTGTTAATACGGTAAAATGATGGGATAAGTGTATGCATAATAAGTCCTATTGAGGAACGAAAGGTAAGTGATTGAGATGATTTTGGTATGTCTGGTTGAGACCAGTAATTGGACCAGTTAGAAGTGATAAAATCATACTTAGCAGAGTAACAACTAACAAGGACTACAAATAAGCATAAATGAATTACAGAAGTTCTGTTGTGCTTTCATGAGGTATGGAACATCCTTCTTGTACATGCATTCCCCATCACCACTAAGTACTAGATGCCAAAGAATATACTTTATTTCAAACTTTGGGTAATTTCGAGTTTTGTTTAGATAGGACAAAGTGGTTATTAATGTAAACAACAGGATGAGCTTTCAAAGAGTGGAATAAAGCACCTTTATTTTTTACTATTCTATAGCTGTCCCCTTTTTATTTGTTAAATGATGGAAATTCTATCTTTCTTGCTTTGACCTGAACCTAAATTAACGTGGAGAAGTGAGAGAGATTCATGGTAGGTGATACAGGACTAATCAAATATAATTTCTCTTGAAAATAAATAATAATAAATTAATAGATGATTATAGCATGTGAATATAAGTGACTGCAGCAAAATAGGAGTAGAGCCAGGTGACCACCCATGCATTGAGTTTTCATCAAGTCTCCATGAACTGTTTTCTTGAGAGGCGAATTCATCTCGTATAAACAAGAATATTCTGATCAGCTATTGAACTATGGATGATGGATGTATAATGTTCAATGTGAGTGTATTTGGGACTTTCTTAGTCTTCCCCTCTTGCATCCTGTCTCCTTTCACACGCTTGAGTTTCGCTTGGCTTCCTGTTGAAGAAAGCTACCATGATAGTTCCAGCGTCTTGGACTACTTGACCAGATTATTTAGCTTAATTATGTATGTGAAGTTGCTCTATCGATATGGCTTGTTCACTTGCGATGTTTTCGTGCAATGCAATTACTATAACTTGTTCAGTGATTACTCCTGTTACTCTCCTGATTGAGTGATTTTTAAATGTTTTTTGAACTTATTATTAGCTATAGCATGAGCTACATGTTGGTTATACTTGCGCAAGCTTTGTTTGTCAACAAATGCTGTATTTCCCTTTACAAATTATTACTTCTCAAAGTGCAAACTGAAGCCATGATGGCATTTGTACTTTAAGGTGCTGCTCCGGTTGGGGGATCAGATATTTTAATGGATCTTTTATCAATTGGAACATCTCCACCTCAGAATAATGCACCAATGCCAAACAATGGTTCTAGTAACCAAGGTAATAGTGGATCGGTTGCTCCACTTGAGGGATTGTTGACAGCTCCGTCTTCAGCTTTTTCAATGGATTCCCAAGCATCAAATTCGGATCCTACAAAAGGGATTATACAACAAAGTAAACCTCCTCAACCTGCTTCTCCAGTAATGGATTTGCTGGATGGGTTGTCATCTCCTGTTTTGGCGCCAGGTGAATATCATAGTTGGTTTCTAAATCTGTAAGACTTATGATCAAACAATTGATTATCAATTTTTTCTAAACAGCAGCAGAAAATCCAGCTTTTCCCTCCATTACTGCTTTTGAGAATAGTGCATTGAAGATTATGTTCAGCTTTACAAAACCGCCAGGAAAACCATATGTTACAGCGATCAATGCTACTTTTACAAATATGTCAGCTAATGTATACACCGATTTTATTTTTCAAGCAGCTGTTCCCAAGGTATGACAACTCACACTGCGTGGACATACAGTTTTCTGAAAGCTTCTGTTCTTTCCTGCTTAAAGTTGATATTTTGTTTTGATGTTCAACATACTTTCTCAATCAATTCAGTTGGTGACACTGTAAACTTGTATGTGCTTACTATTATATAGTTTATCTCTATTTGGGTTATAGTTTTGTCTGACTGGGATCTTCCTTGAATTAAGATTCTATATTTACTCTATAAATATTATTATGTTTACTCAGAACTATTTGATGAATTTTTTTTAAGAAATATAAGTAGTGATTGATTAATTGACGGTTGATTTTCCTTGTTTCTTATATCTGGGTTTTCTGTTCTTTTGCTTCTTGCTCTATATTTCTCTACAGCATTCTGCTCTATTCAGTAAATAGTGAATACTAAATTCTCAGAATATGTGACAAGTAAAGACTGCCTAACCAGCTCAATATATCATATTTATATCCATCATGACAAAAGAGGGAGGGGAGTTTTTCCCCCCTTTTAGGAAATAAAAGGAAGAGGAAAACTGGAGAGAAATAAAAATCGCTTGAGACAGAAAACAAATTCTAACTGGGTACCCATCCACTAGGCCAAGCCTTGATAATTATTCTATTGGTTCAAATGGATTCATCAAAAGGATTAAAAAAGCATCATTGCCTCCTTGTTAAAAGAAAAGAGTGCTCCTTTGATGTAAGGACAATTAGTTTCTACTTCTGTACAGATAGTTAAATTCAATTTTCTTAAGTACTTAGAGGTCTCTTATTGTGGGACTTTCCCATGTGAGTGAGTATTCCTAATTAATTTCGATCGGCCCAGTTAACTTCCTAAATATAATGAATAAACACAATGTTTTGATCAGGGTTTAGTGTGTTTTAGGTAAACTTTGATATATCGATGAATCTATATATTCTTTTTCTGAGGTCTGTTAAAAGTGTTATGACAGAAATCATGTTTTTTGAAGTTTTAAATCTCTTTGAAAATCTACATTGCTGATATATATTTCCTTCTTTTACTCTGGCATATTGTAGAATCAAGCTTCCATCTAAAATTCTGAACTTTTGTAGTTCAATTATTAATTTGCTTAGGGACATGAAAGTAATACTTGAAAGTATCTTGATGCACTAGCACGTTTACTCTGGAACTGTCGTGAATTCATAGATAAATATAGTAATATCTCTAAAGAGGTTGTACAGTTTTGGTTGGTTACGAGTTTCAATAGGACTTCTCAGTCAAATCATGAAATCTTACGGTGTCTGGCACAATATCTCACAGTGGAGAACATAAACTTTTGAATAGATATCTCCAGTACAGTGTCATTGCTTTCTTCTTTCTTCATTTTACACCTCATGCCCAGCTCCCTTTTCTCCTATTTGTCTTTTATACTTCCTGTTATTCCTGTAACCCCTTGCCTTTAAAGCATGATGTCCATGTTTGTAAGATAGGTTTCATTGAAAATGTTATTGTAGACCTTGGTACGCATTTAGATGATGCAGTTATACTTCTCTTGGTAATGTTTTCCTCCCTTTTATTGCTTATTTAGACCTTGTATTTATTATGGTTATATACCTGATTCAAGATTACGATTTCATAATGGTTGATGTATTCTAGTTTACGTTTGAGCATGGCATGCCATTCATAACATTTGACTCTGTTTTTCAACAGTTTGTTCAGTTGCATCTGGATCCAGCCAGCAGCAGCACTCTCCCTGCCAGTGGCACTGGGTCCATTACACAAACCCTAACTGTAACAAATAGCCAGCATGGTCAGGTATGTCTTTGCTGATTAGTCTCTATATTCCTGTGTGAGCTTATGGCCTCCCAAGTTGATATTTTGCTGTCACTTTAGACACAGGTTTTCTAAGTGCTATCTTCTTGTCCCTTTTTCGCACTTCTGATTGATATATCAAACAAGGTTATTTCTCTTTGTTCCAGAAAGCACTTGCCATGAGAATACGGGTAGCGTATAAAGTGGATAACCAAGATAAGCTGGAACAAGGGCAAGTCAGCAACTTCCCTCCTGGTTTGTGACAAAGTTAAACATATAGATTCCGATCGAGCTGAATCAGATTGTGGTGGTATCTTTTTCCCCCCTATTCTTCGGTTAGAGGGGAATTCTTTTCTTTTCCTTCTTTCCTCTCTCTCTCTCTCTATCTTCGTCTCTCTCTTCTTGTTGAGTCAGATTAGACGTTTCAGCTTCAGCTTTTTTATTGCAATTGGCATCGAAGTGCAGTTGGTTTTTATTGGGGGAGAAGGAAAATAGAAAACTAGTAGCTGCATCCTGTAATTTTTGTATGTTTATAAATGAGATTTTGATGTTTTGTGTGAGTTGATTCTTCCTCGAGGCAAATAGTAGCTTTGTTACTATAGAATGTAAAAGGTGGGCATTTAGTTATTCTGAAAATGTATTAATTGTATTCTTGCACCATTTATATTTTATGATATAGGGAATGTTTTGATTGTGATGAAATTTGTGACGCATCGTGTCAAAAGCATTTCCTTTGTCTTTCGGTCTGTATCTATTGCATCGTTACTTCGTATCTTTAAGGCAATCGGTGGTTTGTTTTTTCTTGGATTATTCTTCTCTCTTTTTTAACTTCCTGCCAGGGAAGCGGTTCTTTGAGGATTCTCAAAAATACCAAATAATTTCTCTAGTCAATTGTCTTTTCTCTATCTCATTTGTAAAATCTTTGTCGATTAGAAGATGCATACTAGTTTCTCAAAAATACCAAAAAATGTTTGTCTTCAGGTCATTATTTTCTCTTGGTCAATTGTCTATTCTCTACCTCATTAGTATAATCTTTGTCAGTTAGAAGATGCATAGCAGTTTATTTGCTTAAAATGTTGTGATTAGTAAAATCTTTGTCGATTAGATGATGCACACCAGTTTATTTGCTTAAAAGGTTGTGGTTGGAGGATTTGGATCCTCCACATTGCACCAAAAAATAAAAAATAAAAAATAAAGTAAATAAATAAATAGAAGAGATAGTGGAGCGATCACTATAATACCACAACAGCCAATAGCGTTGGGCGCGGGTAGGGTTTACCTGTGGGTTGACCTGGCCTAGCCCACTATGGGTCACGACTCGGCTTGGCCGGTAATAAGCCGGGGTCGGGCCGGCTCATGATATATCAGGATCATGGGTTGGGTTGGGTCTAATCCTAGACCCGGGGTCAAAGAAGTAGGCCCAACCCATGCTTGCCCGGCCCACGCCCGACCCGCCCTAGCCCACTAGGGCCTATGATATATTTTTTGGTTAAACTGGCTGTTTTTTTAGCCCTTTGGGTTTGCAGCTAGATGCCAACAAAATCAAAAGAGCATCGGTTTGGCTCGTGGGCCTTGTGACCCATTACGAAACAAAGCAGCGATCTTTTAAGTTCGTTGCTGTCTACTTAGAATGATTAAAAAGTAGGACAAATTTTAAAAACCATCCCATTTTCAAAAAAAAAAAAACGCAAAAAATAACTTATTCTAAAAATAATTGTCAAAACCGGCTTAGTTTCAGCCATCTGGCTAAAACTGGGTCGGTTTTGGCAAAAAAACTCTGAAATTTTACGAGACTTGAAGTATCGTAAAATTTAGCAATCATTTAATTAAGTTGCGTAACTTCACGGAACTTCAAGTCTTATGAAGTTTTTAACAAAGAAACTTCACGGGAGTTGAAGTCCCGTGAAGCTGTGAGATACAAAGTGGGAAAAGCTAATAAAAAACTATGAAACTTCCTCGTCAAAAGAACGTGACTCGTGTCGCTGTATCATCCGTCTTTCTATTTGTACCCTTCCCATGAAAACCTAGCTCCGCAAGACAACTATTGGAGGTGAGTTCATTAATTCGAACGTCTCCGATAGTCCTAAATTCAATACTGACCATAGAATGTCGAAGATCCTCAACAACCAACGGCCCTTATTAATTGATTTTCACCACCTGACGACAAATTCCGTGGGCCTCGCTCGATAATCGCGATGAATTTGTTACGGACTCGTGGGTTCAAATCATATAGCCCACAACCAGCACGAAGCCGATGAGCCTCTGGAAAATGAGACTGACGTGGGATTTCAAGTCCCGTGAAGCTTGGTAGTTAAAACAGTCTTCACGGGACTTGAAGTCCCGTGAAGAAGTTACGTAACTTAATTAAATGGCTGCTAAACTTTATCGCACTTCAAGTCCCGTGAAGTTTCAGAGTTTTTTTGTCAAAACCGACTCAGTTTCAGCCAGATAGCTGAAACTAGGTCAGTTTTGACAATTATTTTTAGAATAGGTCGTCTTTTGCGATTTTTTGTGTAAATGGGATGATTTTCAAAATTTGTCCTAAAAAGTATATTACAAGTTCAAAAATAGTTTGATACAAGTTTAAATTGCTAAAAAATTTAGAAATAACTTAATAATTGTACATATAAGTTTAATATAATTAAAAAAGTGAAAAAGAAAAAAAAAAGTTGAACGCAAAACTCATGTGTCGGCCCAAGACTCCCGGGCTGTGGGCCAAGTCAGAGCCGACTCGTACTTGGGCGGATCGTGGGCTGGTCTGGGTCCGGGATCAGAGAAGTATGTCTGGCCCACTCT
>NC_033801.1:5964651-5965628 GCF_001876935.1 Asparagus officinalis | reverse complement strand
ATGGTCTGGCCCACCCTGGCCCCGAACGGAACGCGGGTCAGGCCGGGCCCGGCCTTGAACCCGGCCGGCCGGGTCACGGGCCTGAACCGTCCCGGCCCACGCCGACTCCTAACCGCCAACTTGTTTAATGGATGATTGTGATTTGTCTTTAAATGTAAATTAGAAAAATCAGTGCAAGTCATGAGGGTATGATCAGTGTTAGATTCGAAACGAATCACAACCACGCTAAACGAACTAACCCGTTCTGATTAATGCAGTGGTCTCTTCACCACATTTGGGGGAGGGGAGGATCCAGATTCTGTGAGGGGTTCAGTTCACGGAAGTGGCCGATAAGGAGAGCCCAGACCAGTAACTCAACGGGGCTCGAACAACTCCTTCCACGTGAGGAGGCAGCTTCGCGCGCTTCCACCACCGTGGATCGTTTTGTATACACACCCCATGTCCAGATGTTCTCTATGTTCCACGGTATTTTGGTTTTTGTTATGCAGGCAGATTATTCATGTTATTTATTTTGGGATCATGGAAAAACAAAATTATTTAGAGACCCACCCCCCTCAGTAACTTCTGTTCATGACATGTAATTTCTGTTCATAACATGATCAAGATCACAAAGAAGAGAATTAATGCTGCTGATCGTTCCGCAGCATCTTCATTTTGATTTCCGAATTAGTTAATTTAAACAAATTAGGAAACGATACCCAGCTCGGGTACTGATATCAAGAGGCCCCCGTGAAAAAATAAGAGGACCAAGGGTTGAGAGCGGGCGCAGAGGGTGTGGTGCTCTCACACGAGGGGCACATGCTGAGGGTCGTGGGGGGAGCTGCGTTCGTCTGAAGCCGAGGTGATACTGATTTCAGGGCCCTCAGCTCCCCGACTTCCTTTTGTAGCCTCTTGTTCTCTTCTGCTAGTTTTTGGCACCATCTCTTCAGGTACTCACACTCGACTTCTGTTTGCTTCAATTTGGTCCTGTACTCAAA
>NC_033801.1:5946530-5964640 GCF_001876935.1 Asparagus officinalis | reverse complement strand
TCTTATTAAGGCTATTGGAAAAACACTAAATCTTTGATCAAACAGTTAGCTAGGCTTGCGAGGGTCGATTAGACAAAGATGGCACGAGCTTTTCTATTAGAAATTTACCCTACTGAAAAATGTTTTTCTTTGATATATAATTTTTTTTGGATCAATGTTCTCATAGAAGACAATTTCTTCATTTGTCGGAAGGTATAAAACATCACATTTGACATGTATTTGTGTATAATTAACACATTTTCAGATATTAGATGGTATTTAACCGGTAGAAATCGATTTTAACTTCATTCTTATGCGTTAAAGTTTATTAAAGGGAACATAACAATAATAAGTTCTCTGATTTTTTTTTTACCTTGCTCTTCTATTCTGGAACCAGACTTCCACTTGTCTCGGACGCAGGTTCAGCTGCTTTGCCAATGCCTGCTTCTGCTTCTGCAAATCGACCATGAAGAAGGCCACTTGATCAGTTTCAAAAGTAAATTCAAAAATCAAATTCGGATGTACGTGTTCGTCATTCACAGGACAATGACCGCTTACAGGATTGAGAGTATTGTGCTCCTTGAAGCTTTCTTCGAGTATCGTCGTCTGATCCTTGGACAGCCTCAGCTTCTTTGGAGAATTCTGTCCATCTTCATCCCCCTCATTGTCGTCCCTCTCGCTTCTCTTTCCACTCAAACTCGACAACGTACTGACAGGCGACCACGCCCCTGCATCCTCCTCGACCTCACCATTGACGAATCGGGCCTTTGAAGGCCCGTTCGACGAAGGAAACAGCGTTAGCTTCAGAGGGAAGAAACTCTGAGAGGAACTAAGGCTAAGGCTCAGCCTTAGATCTTCACTTTCTGCTGCCATTTCTGATGAATTGTGTTCTGTTCTCTGTATTCTTTGAGGTGGTGGGTGAGGGAATGAGCAATGAAGAGCACGGACATATGTTGACAGGGGGTTATATAGCTTTGTTTAGGGTGTTAACGAAAATTCTATTCATGTTAAGATCTGTGATTAATTAATTTTTAGTGATGATTGATGCATAGAGAAATCTTTAAAGATGGTTTAATCACATGGAAGAGCTCTACAAGTTGTAGCCACACATGGATCCCTCAATATGTAATCCTGCCTCCCCTTTCATTGATATGAATATTCCTATTTGAATCTGATTCCATAGTAACTATTTTTCGTAAAATACAAGTATTTACCATTGGACTATAAATATGTATACGAATATATTGGATACATGTTGATGCATATATTAATTAAAACGCATGCAGATTATGGAATTTGCTTATGAATGCACCCTACTGTAGTGGACTTCCGAAAAGAGTTTAATTAAGGTTTTTTTGTTTATTGTAAGGGAAAAATGCTTCCAGCCCCCAAAAGCCAAGTGAACATGCTTCCCACCCCCAGGACTTGGTCAATGGGCGTTTTACCCCTAAAAATAAAGAATCTGTTCTCTGAGCCCCCAAAACACAAAACCCAAGACATTAAAACATGTGAAGACCATAATACCGTTCTCTCTCTCTTTCTTTTTTTATTAAAATATGATAGGGATTATTTTATTATTTTTGTTCTCTCTCTCTCTTTATCATGATGTACCAAGAGGATAGTTGAAATGATTGATGAGGATTATTTTATTATTTTCGTTTTTTATTATTTTGGTTGTTTGTATTGGGAGGTTGTTAAAGTTACGGGTTGATTGTTAAGGTTACGGGTTGGTTTTTAAGGTTAAGGGTTTGTTGTTAAGGTTATGAATCCTCTCTCCTCTCTCTTTCTTTTTTTTATTAAAATATGATGGGGATTATTTTATTATTTTTGTTTTCTCTCTCTCTTTATTATGATGTACCAAGAGGATAGTTGAAATGATTGATGATGATTATTTTATTATTTTCGTTTTTTATTATTTTGGTTGTTTGTATTGGGAGGTTGTTAAAGTTACGGGTTGATTGTTAAGGTTACGGGTTGGTTGTTAAGGTTAAGGGTTTGTTGTTAAGGTTATGAATCCTCTCTCTCTCTCTCTTTCTTTTTTTATTAAAATATGATGGGGATTATTTTATTATTTTTGTTTTCTCTCTCTCTTTATCATGATGTACCAAGAGGATAGTTGAAATGATTGATGAGGATTATTTTATTATTTTCGTTTTTTATTATTTTGGTTGTTTGTATTGGGAGGTTGTTAAAGTTACGGGTTGATTGTTAAGGTTACGGGTTGGTTGTTAAGGTTAAGGGTTTGTTGTTAAGGTTGTGAATCCTCTCTCTCTCTTTCTTTTTTTATTAAAATATGATGGGGATTATTTTATTATTTTTGTTTTCTCTCTCTCTCTTTATCATGATGTACCAAGAGGATAGTTGAAATGATTGATGAGGATTATTTTATTATTTTCGTTTTTTATTATTTTGGTTGTTTGTATTGGGAGGTTGTTAAAGTTACGGGTTGATTGTTAAGGTTACGGGTTGGTTGTTAAGGTTAAGGGTTTGTTGTTAAGGTTATGAATCCTCTCTCTCTCTCTTTCTTTTTTTATTAAAATATGATGGGGATTATTTTATTATTTTTGTTTTCTCTCTCTCTCTTTATCATGATGTACCAAGAGGATAGTTGAAATGATTGATGAGGATTATTTTATTATTTTCGTTTTTTATTATTTTGGTTGTTTGTATTGGGAGGTTGTTAAAGTTACGGGTTGATTGTTAAGGTTACGGGTTGGTTGTTAAGGTTAAGGGTTTGTTGTTAAGGTTATGAATCCTCTCTCTCTCTCTTTCTTTTTTTATTAAAATATGATGGGGATTATTTTATTATTTTTGTTTTCTCTCTCTCTTTATCATGATGTACCAAGAGGATAGTTGAAATGATTGATGAGGATTATTTTATTATTTTTGTTTTTTATTATTTTGGTTGTTTGTATTGGACTTTAACAACCTCCCAATACAAACAACCAAAATAATAAAAAACGAAAATAATAAAATAATGCTCATCAATCATTTCAACTATCCTCTTGGTACATCATGATAAATAGAGAGAGAAAACAAAAATAATAAATAATCCCCATTATATTTTAATAAAAAAAGAAAGAGAGAGAGAGAGAGAGGATTCATAACCTTAACAACAAACCCTTAACCTTAACAACCAACCCGTAACTTTAACAATCAACCTGTATCTTTAACAACCTCCCAATACAAACAACGAAAATAATAAAAAATAAAAATAATAAAATAATCCTCATCAATCATTTCAACTATCCTCTTGGTACATCATGATAAAGAGAGAGAGAGAGAGAGAGAGAGAGAGAGAGAGAAATAATAAAATAATCCTCATCATATTTTAATAAAAAAAGAAAGAGAGAGAGAAGGGTATTATGGTCTTCACATGTTTTAATGTCTTGGGTTTTGTGTTTTGGGGGCTCAGAGAACACAATCTTTATTTTTAGGGGTAAAACACCCATTGACCAAGTCTTGGGGGTGGGAAGCACGTTCACTTAGCTTTTGGGGGCTGGAAGCATTTTTCCCTTATTGTAAATATGTACATTTTTTTACTTCAAAAGAAAAAAACTATGTACATTTTGTAATTTGTCTCATTGTAGTTAATTCTACAGTAAATTTGCTATTGCAACTTGCTAGTTGACCATCTTATCTATTGATTGTAAAACTGTAAGTTGCAGGCTACAAAACATTTATCAAGCGTCATACTGATGTATTATATGAGACATTGCACGTCTAAGCCCAGTTACCTAAATAGAAATGCATAAGATATATCATATACCACAAGTAGGATGGAAATGAACCAAGTAACTTATAAATAGTTCTTTAATTACTTTATCTAACAATTCAGTTGTATTCGATTCAGTAGCTCATAATTATTTAGACAACTAAACCAGTTAAAGCCTGATCATACATCCTATTAATCTTTCCTTCGAATTTCAACATCACTTCTTTTTACACGTCAAGTTACCATTAAGCCAACCTCCTAACCAAAATGATTAGTCCAGCCAATTTGACATGTAACAATCATGATTAAGTAACCTATAAGCCTGTTTGCATAGTTGTCCCACATGCTCATTAATCATATCTACACCTTCAAATTCCCTAAACAATGATTACCATGTGATAACATACATCTAATCCTGAAACCCCTTACGAGGCTTTCTTCCATGTGAGATTGTCTCAACGGGATTCAGTTATTCAGTTTGGTTCAGTTCAGGTATGTCTATTTTTCTGATTGTAGGTTAATTATCGAATCATGTGATTACTATCTGTATTCAAGGTCATTGTCGGATCCGTACCCAGCCAACATATCATCCTTGCATTTGTAAACCCTAACCATCGTGATCTTGTCGAACCAACTTGCTTAAAGACACCAAAATCCATCATTAAGGGGGTTAGTAGTATAATGCATCTTTAATCTTAGTTAAAGTTATCATCAAGGCTAATCCTACAAGGATTTGATCCAAGTGGGAGTTACAAGCATGTGAGGCCTCGTGTATTGTCGAGGACGACAGCTACGCACACGAATGGGACGGTCAGATGCCCAATGCGCACGTGGGACTGCGGTCAAAGGTGGAAATTCCCGAATCATTGGGAATTTCTATGGATCTTAGGTTTCCTTGAAGTTTCTTCTTTACATTAAAAAAACATAAAATTTTTTGTGCTTCTTTCTAGCCGTTGATTGTGTAGAAAAATTAAAGTTGAAGAATTTTGGTGATCAGATTTGAGAAATTTTTTTTGATCGGATCAGATTTGAGAAAATAAATGTTAGAATCTTAAAGTCCTAAGTAATTACATCAAAGCTTCGAAATTATGATGAGAATTAAAGTTTATACTTTTATATATTCTAACATATTCTTACGGATTAAACACTCCTTCTATGTATCAAAATCTTGATACATGAAATGATGTTAATTTTTAGAAAACCCGTTTTAAATTTATTGTCGGTGGACTGTAAACCTAAATCGGTATGATATCATTTTAGAGTCTATATGTCACTATATCCAAGCTCTTAAATGACGAGGAGAGTTGAGAGTTATGAATATTACATTGAGAAGTGTGCCACACGTGTAAGACCACCTCGAGCATAATGCAAGGAGCAAGTGGGCATCATGGACAGCTGCGCTCGTGGGGATCTTCCCACATGAAAACTGTAATAAATATTTTGTAATTAGAATTTAAAATGTAATATAGTGACAACAACTAAGTTTTGTCTTAAGATTGTTTAAGCTATTATTTGCTAAAGTCGTCCTTTTTTGCTATTTAAGTTATTTCCGCATTTTATTATTTTTTTTTAATTTTTTTATTGTTTTATGAAAATGGTTACTTACAACTTTCCGACATCTATATGTCCATTCTAGACTCTTGTTTCTTTGTAATGAAAATAATATGATATGTATGAGCCTCACCTGCAAATTAATTTCAAAATTTTTATAATTTTAAAAGATAAGATGAGTATGTTTCATTGTTTGGCTAAAGATTATTTCGTACAAAAATGAAAAAAAAAAAAAAAACTATGCCCTAGGAACTTCCTTAGCCATGGATTTTTATCTAATGGGAGAGATCATCAACGTGTATATCTGAAAAACAATGTCAATATTGTACGTGTTTAAATCCATGTTTATTATTTATTCCTTTTTTAATGAGTTATCAATTATTCTTAAAAATGCTAAAAACAACATAAAGATAATTAAAAGCTAATTTTAGTGTTTTCTTTTTTACTACTTCATAGGCATCAACTCCATCTCCAAGAATTGCATATAAATCCACTTTCTTCTTTCTGATAATACTATCCAGCAATTACAATAGAGATTTTCTACATATTTTTCACAAGATATTGCGTTCATTTTTTGCGTTATTTTAATTTTATTATTTTTTTCAAATCATTGGTACCCGTTATTGTCGTTCATGACCGTTGGTTTCTAAGATATTAGTTAGTCTGCTGAGGTGCAGCACACGTGCTAATTTTGAACGATTATCAAACAATTTGTATAATTTTGAAAATATCAGAAAAATTCCCCTTAAATTTAGTGGTTAGCAGAAAGCACTCTTTAATTTTGAGATTTTATCGGGAAATCCTCCTAAAAGCAATGGTTTTAGGACAAGTTTCTAATAAAATCTAAAAATTAAAATGGGTTTCCTAATAAAGTCTTAAAGTTAAGAGAAGTTTTCTGATAATCTTTATACTTAAGGAGGGTTTTCTAGTAGTTTTAAAGTTATCGGGTGTATCCAATAATCTTCCAAAGATGCATGTGGGGTTTTCTGTTATTTAGCCTTAGCTAAAATTACAATTAAGTATTTTTATTTTGTTGCTATTATATATAAGAGATTTTGCATTAGGGCATTAATTACTTGGTTCTTGGGAAATTACAGTTACAATTTTACCTTTTATGTAACAAAAAGTTTCAATATAGTGATTAGATAATATCCAGTTCATGAAAAAGTTATAAGAGAAATAAGGCCCTTAAAAGAAATTCCATGGTAATTAAGGATAAGACATGTGTTCCTAATTTGCAAGTCCATTTCCAGAAAAAATAACTAAGATAAAAGATTTGAATTAATAATTGAAATTCGGAAATTCTAAATTTTGCTATTCATATTTATACATGATACGTATAAGGACATGGGTGAAGATTTTGCATGATCGATCCTCAAAGTTTGTTCGCATCCCTAATAGTAGATTATAATCATAGTCAAATCATCATTATAACTTTAGAGTTTTGGGTCTATGGTTAAAATAGTATGAGAGCGATACATGTTCAAATCATACTACGCAGAAATTTAAAGAGAATTTAAGCTAGTAGATACCACTTCAAATCCATGTTTCGTCCCTAAAAAAGAGTGTTGATACAGTGACAAGGTTTCGTGACACCTAATAATAAAGATGATTATCATTCACACACACGTAAGGTCAGATGATTTTATTTGAGGCCAAAGTATACACAAACGTCAAGGATATGTGTTATTGAAATTACATTAGCTAAGACCAAAAATTTTAATCGATATTCAGATTTCGCAATTTTCAATTTTACTATTTCTTATTTATACACGGACCTCTCCTTCAAGTGGTTCTAGAGAGTCTCCATTAAGAGGAGAGAGAGAGAGAGAGAGAGAGAGAGAGAGAGAGAGAGACGAGGGGTGGTTCTATGGATTCAACCGTGTAAAGGCTATCTTTTTTATTTTTGAGAAAAATGCATTGGCCTTCTTTAATGTAAGCCCAATCCGCTTATGAGAATGTTCAAAAGGCCTTCTTTAGTCTAAGCCCAATCTTAAATCATTCATTACTTGTACTCGATTATTTGAGTTGAATTATATCAAACTAGTATACTGGCACGTACAACTAGTAGTATTAAACTTCTATCTACATAATTCTCGGTTCTGCAGATGTTAATTATGTGTATAATTATTTGATGTGAATTTATAGTATTTTTAGTAAAAAAATGAACGTGCATAATGCATGTGATCAAAATAATAAGGATTTGTATATATAAAACAGTATTTTATATTTTTTTATGCGTCTAAGAAATTATTATTGTATCCTTTGTTTTAGTAAAAGGAATGAAATTAAGCTTGAAAATTATATTGTGGTTTATTGATCATCATTGATGATGTCACTTTCTAGCTAACATTGTATTGTATTTTGATTTTTTTAAATTATATGATTTTAGAAAAGTCCATGCATGAAATTTTAAATTTGAAAAAAAGATGAAGGAATGAAACAAATGGAACATTCTGGAAAGAGAAGAATAAAATTTAAATTTAAAATAGAAAATGAGGAATTGAAATTTAAAAAGTAATGGAGGAGAATGGGGGAAGCAAGGAGGAAGAGATGAAGCCTACATGAATAAGAAAATGATAAATAATCAAATTGACCTCATCTTTTTCTAAAATGACCTTCTATTCTTTGACCGCTCGAAAGAATAATTACTCATTCCTCTACTTTTACTTACCCTCATAATGTCTTTTTAAGAATAGTATAGATAAATGAGTTAGCGGATTCCATTACGATCCGATCCAAAACTTGACAGCTTCTCCTTAAATTGTTCATGGTGTTGGATTTTTATGCAAATACTTTGATCGTCAGTTCAAGTTTTTATATAGTCAAGATCAAACACATATTAGAGAAGCCCAATAGCCGACAGACTTGAAATGAGCCATTGAATAAAGAAGATTAAATATATTTTAGACTAAATATCAGAAAAAACCCTCCTTAAATATGTAAACTGTTAGAATATCTCCGTTTAATTAACTTGAAGATTTTAGAAAACTCCTATTAACTTTAAAATTTTATCTGAAAACCTCTTAAAAGCGTGATTTTTAGGGCGATTCTCATAAATATCAAAGTTAAATGAGAAGGAGGTTTTTGATAATCCCTAAAGTTAAAAGGGGGTTTTCTGATATTTTTGAATTTTTGGGGGTGGGGGTGATATTTTCTGATATTTAGTCTATATTTTAAATAAGATGAATTTAATATTCTACTAGATTTTTTTAAATTTT
Organism: Asparagus officinalis; assembly: GCF_001876935.1. Taxonomy (NCBI): domain Eukaryota; kingdom Viridiplantae; phylum Streptophyta; class Magnoliopsida; order Asparagales; family Asparagaceae; genus Asparagus; species Asparagus officinalis. Next base: position 5,956,174 of record NC_033801.1, on the reverse strand, counting down.
GTTTACAAGGGAACTTCCCCCACGATCTTTTGGACCATAGATATTACACCTCCAACCCTGGTTAAGAGCACCCCAATTGCAAAGAAAATTAAATCCGTATAGATACTTTTTAGAAGAGCCGAACATGAGACATTAGAGTACTATTTATATGCAGTTTACTAATCTAACTAGACCCTCTTGGGCTACTAGCTAGAGTTTATTTTGAACTACGCGCATCAACAGCTATTTTAATATTTCGGTCTCAACCTAAAAACTTAAACAGGCTTTAACAGCATAATGACGCACAACCCATGATGTGCGAAGATGCAATTAATGCCAAGCAAGCTGAATAAATAATTAATTGAAAAAAAAAACCTATGAAAACTATTACTGTTTGGTTGATGTATTTGGCATTAGGGGTTGGGCAGAAAGCCTGCCAAAAAAGCACTTTTGGCAGGTTTTCTACCTTTTGACAGGTTTTCTACCCAAAACGTCTCTTTTTAGAGGCGTTTTGGACAGAAAACCTGCCAAAAGTACTCTTTTGACAGACTTTCTGCCCAAACCCCAATAACAAATACATCAACCAAACAGCCCTTTACTTCTAAATTGAGTAAACCTGGTACGTCCCCCAATCTAAGAAATATTACGGATCAACTCATATTATTAATCCCATGACAACAGCCAACAGGGAATCATTTTCTTGAAGTGGAAAGCGCTACACGAGTTCCCGAAACTTCACGTGTCACCAGTCTCTTATCCCAAATCTCAATACAAAGTAAGAACAGCTGTCCCTGCTTTTATCCCGGAAAAAATATTCATAATATCTCGTTTTAATAGTTTAACTATGAGAATTATATTTCCAAACCCCATCGTTTTCTCAAACTTTTATCATCCACGCCTTTTCTGAGTTACTAACTCATTAGAAAAAGGGATTCAGTTCGTGAATCGAAATTTTTATCCACCAATTTTTTTTTAAAGAAAACGCCTCTCTCGTCATTGGAAGCTTCAATATGATAACTGATGTATTTCTATTTAAGTTGCTGTATTTTTTGAAATATCGTATAAAAAACTAATGAAATACGAAAACTACATTTTAAATAGAATAAGAGCAGGTTTAATACTTAATTACAAGAATTTTGACAATAAATTTAACAAAAAGAGTAAATTAAGTTCTAAAATTAAGATGTGAGCGGCACATGAGAATTTTCGGGTAGAAATACTTGCGTTTGCATGACTAAGAGCAATCAAGTACAAATTTTAAAAATTTTAGGTATATAAGTACTATATTAGGTGCAAAGTAGGGGAAACTATTGAGTTTTTAAGTGCAAATTATGCCTAAAAATAATTTCGTATGAGAGTTCGCGTTTGAAATAATTTAGTATGATATTTTGGGTTTAAAAGTAGGGGTATGATGATTTTCGAATTGGTTGGGTTAAAACAAATAAGAATAGAATTTCGGTTTATAAGTTTAAAAAAACCTTGGAAATAATTGTGGGCCCACCAAGCCCCATTAATTGTCCCTGTCTTATTCCTCACCTATATATCCTTTTCATTTATTTATTCACTTTCTTCTCGCCTGCGCTCAATTTATCGTGAATTTTTCTTTTTTTTTTTACGATTTTTTAATCTCTAATGGGAGACGAAGAAGTGAGATCGGAGGAGTCCGTTAATGGAGGTACGGACGTCCTGAGCTCTTCAGACGATTCTGCCTATTGTGCTGGTCATCTCGTTGTGATGGTCCATGGAATCCTTGGAAGGTAAAGTTTTGAACTTTTCCAGGGTTTGAATTGTTAAATTCGTGGCGTAATCGAAGTTTGGTCTCGAATTGGGGTGTTGATTGTGTAATTTGCTTAAAGGTTGGGGTTTGATTGGGAGAATTTGGATTTTTATGAGAGAAAAATGAATTATAGGGGAATTTTTGTGCAATGACAATGTTAGCTGAAATTGTGTTAAAACAGTAATCAGAGCGATACAGTATCTAATCGTTAAAATGCAGTTACTTTATATAAAATAGTTCAATTATTAAAACTTTTGTTCTTAGAGTGCAGCAATTATTAATCCCCTTTATCTCTATATGTATCTTGATTTGGTTCTAGTATTATATACAAGCGTTAAATAATCTTCTTTCAGGTTGATAATATATGAGTGCCAATTAAAAGATTCGGAGAGAAAATGATATTCTCAGATATAGTCACTGAGATTAGATGCCCAAAGACACATTTGCTTCATGCAATGTACTATGAGTATTCTCGGAAGTTACGAATTGTTTAAGTATTAGTTATGCTAAAAATATTTGTCAAAAGTTGAGGTGGGATCTCAGAAATGGGTATTTTGCTGCTTACATCGCTACTTCAATTTGATTGTTGTTTGCAAGTTGTGCATATTTTATTTTGCATTGTTCTAGTCCTCTGCTTTACTTACCTTTACTGCTGTAAGTGTTAAAAGTATACCTCCTCATTGCAGTACTGCAGACTGGCAATATGGAGCTAACCAATTTATTAAAGCTCTTCCTGACAAAGTGATAGTCCATTGTAAGTTATACTTACTAGATATTCCTTCTTTGTGTTCACCTTCTTTCTCTTTTAATTTGACAGCCCTTCCAGTGATATGATGTGCATGTGTTAGCACTTGAATTCTTATTTTTATTTTTTTTGCAGACCTATTATGGTGATGCCATTCAAAATGTCATATGCATTATAAAATCTTTATGGTCTTGCATTTTCCTTATCGTGAAATGCGCATCAAGCTCCCATCATTTCCAAAACCAAATAAGCAGTAGCATTTCTCTAAGAGTGCAGTAGTGAACTCCCGTGTTTTGTCTAGTTTAATATTGTAGGATCAACGTCTGTCAATTTGGGTAAGACTTGACTCTTCCATGTTAGATAAGCTATCATACAAGACAAATCCATGCCTTGCATGGGTCTGAAACTAATGTCGTAATGACCAGCAAGAGTTTTAATTTCATCATATAATAATTATGCTGACAATTATCCCAAACAAAACAAATTGTGCTCACACTATAATTACTTTACATAACTAACCGTATCACATCTTTTGTCATTGTTCTGGTGACTGTTCACAAAGAAGCTTCATCCTCTTCTATTTCTAATGGGGCTCATAACATGTAATGTATGCAATAAACTTAGCAATATCTGGCAAGTCGTTATCCACGTTTCTTGCTCGTGGAAAGATCAAAAATCTTAATTAGGTCAGATTTAGATTGAATATATTTGATTTAATCACCTTTCAATTATGCATACTTATTTGGTTATTTGAATTTATCAAAATGTTTGGGTATCTGGCACTTATTAATTAAGATCTAGATCTAAATCTTTGTTATGTTCGCATGGAGCCTGCTCATTATAGAGCACTTAAGAGCCAACCCCATTTTGTGGGAAAAGATTGAAATCATTATCATTTTCGTCATCAGCATCATCATTCCATTCTCATAATGTTTTATGAGCTCATGCAAAACATTAAGCACCTAAAATTTGAAGTACTTATTGCTCCGTTTACCTTTTCGCCTTTACAAAGCTACTTACTCTACATCATTTACGATATTGCTTCAGGTCTTACCTTTTAAAAAAATACTGTACATTTTTATGGTATAGTAAGAATGATGCTACGAAAGTGCTGCTATTTCAAACCATAAGAGACATTAAGATATGTAATGCTTTCAGGTAGTGAATGCAACATGCGTAGACTGACGTTGGATGGTGTTGACGTTATGGGTGAGCGGTTGGCAGAAGAGGTTAGTTCATCTGTCAGATAATGATCATCGTTTGTCCTTAAGAAATAGCATATTTTCTTCATTCCTTTTATCGTTTGGTGGCAACAAGGGTTTTATTGTTGCCCCAGCTTTTTTCTTGTCCAGCCTTGACAAAACATATTATAGGTGGTGGAAGTCATCAATAGAAGACCTGGGCTGAGAAAAATTTCTATCATTGCGCACTCCGTTGGTGGCTTGGTTGCAAGATATGCAATTGGTAGACTTTATAGACCTCCTAGTGATGAACTCTCAGGCAACTCCCGAGATGATGCTCATGATAGAGACAATTCAAGTGGGACCATTTGTGGTCTTGAAGCAATGAATTTTATTACTGTTGCTACACCCCATCTTGGTTCTAGGGGTAATAAACAGGTACTTATCACTGTTGCTACACATCTTGGTTTTAGGGGTAACAAACAGTTATTCGTCTTTATTTATTTATTTTTTCTCTGAACTATACACTGCTCTAATAATCATGGAGATGTCTCATACTTAAGTAATCACTCAGCTCAGTAACATTCTCATATTCATTCTTTATCTTTGACAGTGTAGTATTGATTTCCGTCAAGGGTTCTTTTTCAGATTAATGTTAAAAATAGTTATGTCAATCTTGAATATGTAATTTCCCCAAAATTTGCCAGTTGCTACTTCCTTTACTTGTTGCTGATATAAACATTGAATTGTTGGTCTGACTAATATTTTGTTATTTTCACACCTGTAACATTGTACAAATGTACTTAAACATAAAATTCAATGTGCAGGTTCCATTTCTTTTTGGTTTCACTGCTATTGAAAAGGTTGCTGCTTCGGTCATTCATTGGATATTTAGAAGAACAGGAAGGCATCTCTTTCTTACTGATAATGATGAAGGAAAACCTCCACTTTTGCAGCGCATGGTGGATGATCATGGGGACCTATATTTCATGTGCGCTTCATTTATTTTACTTGATATTAATGAGCTAAATGCATAAAAATATTAGGCATTTACCTTTTTTGTTGTTTTAGTTGCTTCATGACTGTCTAATATTCTAGTACGGGACTACTTGCATACAGGTCTGCTCTACGAGCATTCAAACGACGAGTGGCATATGCAAATGTTGGTTATGATCGTATCCTTTCAAAGTATTTTTGACTATACAATGTTTGGCATCATAATTTCTCTAGAGTACACTTTTACAACTATCAAGTGTCTCCTTGATTTAAATGTCATAAAGATATTGTAGGATGGAGAACATCATCTATAAGACGCAATACCGAGCTGCCAACGGTAGTCTTGTATTAATCTTTTATTTTCATGGATTGCCTTCTTGTCTTCTGTTACTTGTTATCTGAGATTTTTGCCTTGTCTTCTTTTACAGCAATTCAGTAGTTTTATATTTGCATATATTTTTCTGTTTTTTTAATGTAGTGGGAGGATTCTGTAAGTGAGGAATATCCACATGTCGTTTACGTAGAACATACAAAAGGAGTCAATGTTGATAAATGTGAAGAAGCCTTAGACACAAGTGGTGACTCTGATGTATTAGAAGGTAATTGATTTTACCTGGCACTTTGAGGGGTTTTTAAATCATTTTATTTGCTAACTTTGATCCAGAAGTAGTTTGAGCAGGATCTGGTTGCATTGTTGTTCCTATAAATCTTTGATAATATTTTGTGCTTTATCACTGTAATCCTTGTCCCTTTGGAAAAAGAAAAATGTATTACTGCAATTATATAAAATAGTACCTTAAGATCCTTTGGAAGGATGTCATTCGATTATCTATATTTATAAGTCATTAAGAAAATTGAAAATTTGGAATAAATTTAGTATTTCTGATCCTAATTTAAATAAAACAAATGCATGAGAAGTCTTTGGATAAAATAAATTTGTAGGTCCTGTCCTAACTACTTTAGTATTTCGATATAGACCAACATCTTCAAATAGAAGAAACCCAGTTCTAACTTAACTAGTATAATTCTTCAAAGTTGAAATATTTTCCTTTAAATGGAAAAGTTGGTAACGTTACTAATTTGGATTTTGATTTATTACAGAGGAACTGGTGACAGGCCTCTCAAGGGTGTCATGGGAAAAAGTAGATGTTAGTTTTCACAGTAGCAGACAGAGATTTGCTGCCCACAGTGTCATTCAGGTCATTAGGAGATCAATATTTGTCAATTACTTTGAGCTCTATACATGGGATGAGCACCATGAGCTAATAACGCTAATATTTCCATCAACAGGTTAAATATGCATATATGCAGTCAGAAGGTGCAGATGTTATACAGCACATGATCGATCATTTTCTCACTTAAGAGGTAGCTCGAAGCAATGATACTGGATTTTGGCTAAATATGCCATTTTTAGATTCTAATTAGAAATACATACCGATTATCATGGGGAGACCGAGCAAATCCTTCTGTAACTCTAGGTCGCTGAATAAACTGCCTAGTGTTCTTGATTTTTTTTCCAGGCCTTATATACGATTTAAGTGTAATAATTCTGTAAATGAAACCTGAAGACTTAATAATACAAAGAAAATGAATATCATCCGCATAATTATGATCTAATAGTGGGTGTTTCCATTAGCTACTCTTGCGAAGTGCCCTATCATGAAGTTTTCTGGTTTGGCGTTGCATTTCACTTCTTCTAGGTCTGATAATGTTTGATACTCCCAAAACATGAAGGGTGTGTTGTCTTTGAATAGTAGTAGTAAGAGTCTAATGGTGTCCAATTACATACAGAATTCAATTTACATTTTTGTTTGGATGTTTGGTTAAATGCTAAAGATTTTTTTTTTTTTTTTTTTGCAAAAGAGAGCAAGAGTTGCGTTCAGATCGGATAGTTTTTCAGCAGCAAGAATAGGAATTACATGATGTTGTAAATAGTAGCATAGCTGTTGTAGCATCTCCCTTCTGTTTGCATGGTAGCACAGCTGTTCCTTTTGAGCAAAAGTCATATTCCGCTATATGATTACAAGACCATCAGTAGTTTTCGAAATTAGATTCTATTTTTCAATCATGACTCATCAGCCCACAAACCGATATATTACTCTCGATGTCAGTTACATACATTCACAAATTTAGAATGGAAAAGAATGGAGATCACACTAATAATTGGTGCCAAGCGACAGTTGAACAAGTATGTATTCCTAGTGAGAGCTCGGCCTCCTACAACATTAAAAACCAACGGTACAATTTTTACTACTGGTACAACTGCACGCACTTGAGGAAGGCCATCAGCAACCAGCACAAGATCAGGCCTGAATAATTTGTCTCTCTCTGTTCGTAGACATTAGACAAGTCAAAACTTTAAAGGAGATCTCTAGCGAACCTCACTGGTGAGAAGATCTCTTGCGAGTTTCACAGGTTTTTCTCTGGCACTTGATGGCTCACTACGAGGTGCTGGTAGCAGGTGTTGACGCCCATCCTCATCATCGTCATCACTTTCTTCCATCGATGATGAAGCTATAGACTCAGACCCATCTGTAAATTTTTGCAAAAAAGCGAATCAACAGCTAAACATTTTCTTGTTCATAATCATAAATTGTGACTTGCTTGCAAATAGATATCGCACTTGCATGCTTTTGGAACTTCGAAAAAGTGTGTGCAAATAAAATCACATTCGGAGTAAAGTTTACCAGACAGCTCCAAGTGCTCTGGAGAATGCCTTACTGCTGCAACCTGAATATTTTCTGGTAGAAGGCAGTTGCAAAATGAACCTGCTACTTGAAAAAGATCTATATCAATCAATCTGGCAACAGCTGAAGGCAGCTAGAAATAAAATTTATAAAGGGGTCTTGCCTAATTTTGCAAGCCGATTTACCCATCCAGGAATGGGCTTTCCAGTCAAGCGCATGCAAACATCATCGGTAAAATGGTTGCAATTTTTAGCAATCAAATGGTAGCTATCACCGGTATATTTTCCAGAAAGATGTTCAATGAACTGCCGGAACTCTGGATGTGACATGTCGGTGGTGCCAAGCCACAAAGAACGTCTGAAGATAAAACCAGGGCAGTTTTTTGGTTCCACCTCAAAAACCCCACTGGTCGGGTACTCGTGCGCTCCAAAGCCATATTCCATGCCGTATACTGTTTAAACATTCAAATACACAAACATGAAGCATCAACAAAAAGGATAGAAGAGATAGGACAACTTCAAAAGGAATACTTTCAATTCTCTAGAAATAAGTATGTACTATGAATTATGAAGTATGATATGATGGGTTTCTCCAACAAATGAAAACCTTTAGTTAAGTTTTTTGCTTGATGGCACAAGATTCCATTATCTTCTAAATGAAGACCACCAGCCTTATTAGAAGAATACGAATTCTGTACATCAAATCTCAAAGCAGCAGCGGAAAAAAAAAAACTTAAAAAAAGATCTTTTGCCTCATAGGAACTCTAATAAAGAACAGTGGTCATTTCATATTTTAGGTCTCTGAGTTCATCCAACTGAAGTGTCCCCGTGATGCATGCGAAAGTAAGTTCGTCAAGAAACTAAAATGAGAACCGTCTCACGTTGTAACATTATCCATTGTTTACCTCTAATATATCCCATGCCAAAGCAAGGATCCTCCACTGAAAAGCAATTATGCACTGTAATAGCTATTATCCAAAAGAAAATAAAGGCTCATTGACTCCAGCTAAATGCATTGCCAACACCCAGATAGTTAGCAATTCATTTTTCTAGGACTGGTAATAGAACCGTAACCGCTCATTGAACCAAATGTAACTCATTCAGAAACATGAACATCACATTAAATAATCAATACCTTCTCCAAGCGTTCCTTTGACAGCCTTAACCAGAAAAAAAATGTCATCTTGCAAAAGTGAATTCCGTTCTTTCTCTTAATTAAGGGAGAATAGATAAGAGTAATTCCCTTAATACTAGATTTTGAAATTTTCACTAGTTAAAATGTGATCTCCAGTTTGAAAATTTATAACGTAATATGCTCGTTCCCCTAGTACTAACTATGAGGTTCTAATTTTCCTTCCTAATTCAATCAAATATCTACTTTCATGGTTATTTATAATATTCACTTATTTACTTTAAAACATAGGGCGCCGACTTTCATTCGTGATAATAGGGATAATTTTGTAATTTGATCTCCTGTAATACGAAACATATCTTCTCTAGTTATAATAGAAGATCTCATCTAAGTGGAAGGTCCTTTTAGATTCTAACAATCTACAGATGCTGCTTAGAGCTTATGATTAATAGTCCTAAGCCCAAATTATTTATGCATTTATAACTAACAAACACATGCATATGCAACCCAAGATGTTCCAAAAATAAAATTTTCCAAGTAAAATTCTCCCACATCCTTCAAATTAAGTTTAACAGGTGCCGAGCCTACTGCTTAACCAAAAAAAAAAAAAATTGGAAGGTAAGAATTAGATCATACAACTTCCATAAATGCACTCAATCAAATCTACATAATAATAATAACAATAATAATAATACCACTAACAAACAATTTTTACATTCAGATGCCTTTTAATCAACAATTGAACACAAAAAATATATATACTTAAAAGATTCATTAAAATAAACCGAATTTACCTTCAATCCCAGAGTGAAAGATCCCAAATCCAAACCAATAGAGGTAATTGTTAACTGGCGTCAGATCGTAAATATTCAAATATATATGCGTCCTGCTCTTGGCCTTGTTTTCTCCATTAATTGTTTCCATACCTGAACGAGTTTTCCCCCAAATTTTCACGAGGCTCACTTCGAATCTCACGGTCCAGAACGAACCCTACGTCCCGAGCGAGCAAATTCTAGCTTTGATTCGTGAGCTGGAGCAAGAAATCGCTCGCATTACAAAGGGGGAGCACTAAATTTTGGGGGATTTCGAAACCCTAGAGAGAGAGAAAAAAGAAGCCATTTTTATTTGGATTTTTGTTTAAGGATGAT
>NC_033801.1:5925960-5946520 GCF_001876935.1 Asparagus officinalis | reverse complement strand
ATATTTTATTAAATTATAGTTAATTATTTTTTTAACCAAACTTTTTCGTTACTTTTAAAAGATAGTTTGTTTTCTGTCCTAATTCGCTTTTATTTGAGGAGTAATTTAATTTGCAGTCCATACTGGGGGGCATTTTTCCAGCATCGCTTGCTTTTGACACCCTGCGAAAAAGCACAAGCCATTATTATGCGCATACAAGTTTTGAAAAATTGTATTTTTCATTGATCTAATTTTTGTGTTATGGATAAAATTTCAACGTCCCCCCCTTCCCCTCAATATATAGGAAAATGATACAACACACCCTTAGGCACAACACCAACTACACTCCCCCCCTACAGCTCACGTGATTTTTTTTAAAAAAAATCACATGTGGGGCTGCTGCACTGTAGCAGGGGTGGTTGGTGGTGTGCCTAAGGGTGTGTCTGTAACGCCTCTCCAAAATATACATCCAGATTCTTATGTATTCTAGCTAATTTTTTTATTCTGTCCGTGATAAACTTACTCATTTTAGCTATTACAAAGCAAAATTAATTATAGTAATCAACATTTGATCCAAAAAAGACTTTGTGAGAAATCTAGACAAAATGAGAAGGAGCCAAGCAAGGCCACATGGAACCAAAGGCAAACTCCATGGGAACTACGAGGTGCCAGCTAGTGTTTTTTATTTTTATTTTCCTTTTATAAAATCAAGTTTCAGAAGATAATCTATCTATGTTTTTTGTTCATTGAATAGCTGGTGATAAAAAAGAAGGCAAAAATGGGAGGTTGGGTTCTCTTTTCTCTTTGATCACCAAATGTTCATTAGATACAGTCCATTGCATAAGTTCACATTTTTAAGGAAAAATGAATTTAGTGTCTCCACATGAAGAGTTCACAGTAGTTTTGTTTTCTGCCTCCCTGCCTAATAAAAAGAAGAAGGTTCTTCTCACGTCTGCCTGACAAGAGTAACTATAAATATAGCAAGTATTGTATATAGAAATTGTTGCATGTAACTACAAGCAGTTTTGAATCAAATAATTAACAAATAGTTTGTAGTTGTTTGAGCAACTATTCGGTTATATTCAATTCGTAGTTTATTTAACACAAAATAAATAATATCTAGTATTTGAGTTCATTAGCGAATAGAATTTAACCAGATGTACAGTATATTCGATTTGTTTGCTCATCAAATGTTTGTTTAAAATTTAAGTGCTTATAATTTGTATTATTACGAAAATGAAGTTATATTTTCAACGCACTTATATTTTCAATTTGAGTTCTATATACTAATTTTGAGAGGCTTCAAGAACCTTAAATCAATTTTCTAAGGAAATGTTCGAATATATATGTATACACACACATATATATATAATCAAATAATGTTTATTTATAAATTTAAATACTATTTAAAAAATCAAATTCTTTAGCAGAATAATTATACTTTGATATTCGATAAATATTCATGAATATTGATGAATATTTAACAAATACTAAGTATTTGAGTCCAAATTTGAGAAACTCCGTATGTAGATATTCAAATTCGGGTTCGAATTCGATAATTTTTAAACAAATACATATACAAACATCTTAGTATTGGATTCGATTCCATAGTTTACCACCCCTACATGTAACATTTATTCGTACACACAAAAAAAAAATCTCAAATATGTTATTTTGACACCTGTATGTTACTGCAGAAAATACATTTCATTTCAAAATGCCGAATTTGGTTAGTTGCAAAAACTATTGTATTGTATATTCTGTTGAAAGAGATACATTAATATTGCAAAAATGAAGTTGTGTTTGATTTTATATGTAGTTATATGTTACTACATTTCCTGAGTTGGACCAACTCCATTGATTCGACGACACAATCATATATAATTCTCAATTTTTCTTTTTTGATCAGCCACGAGCTATCCCCACTCTACTGGATGGGATTAATCCCGCTTGCGGTAGCCTGAGAGGAGATTAATTACCAAAATTTTGAATAAATGAGTAATAGCAACTAAACTATAAACTTCATTGTACTACAGGCAATCAAAATTTGAATCCTTTGTGATTGAATTGTTGTTATAAATTAGGAAAAATTGTGTCAATGCTTCAAAAGTAATAACTTCATGTGTTGCAGCCCCTCTACCTTTTTCTCAATGTGCTGCAGCCCTTAAATTGGAAATATATGTACTGCAGCACTTTTTAGCAATTATTCACTGTCAACCAAGCATAGAGAGAGAATAAAAAAATAAAAAAAAATTCCTAAAATGACATCATCTCTTCTATTCTTCTCTCTAAATCTAATTGTCATGGCTCATCATTCCTCCTCTTTTCTAACTCATCTCCTTCCTCCTCTCCCCCTCTTCCTCCTTTTTCTCTCAAACACCGACACCCCCCTCCACCACCACCGAACCTAGGTGCACGCTCCGGCCATATTGTTGATATGGGACTCCGGCCATATTGTTGATATGGGGTATATATTACATAGAAAAAACTCAACCTTATACGTTTTTTCTCTCACTAGTTTTCCCCGCTCTCTCTTTCTTTTCCCCCCAAAAGCAAAATATGTCCAAATTTGCCCGGCAATGGCAATGGCGAAACCCTCGAATTTGTCAAAGTTCTCGTCAGAGGATCCGCCAAATAACATATCGGTCTCCGACACTGAAGGCGAAGAGCGAGGCAGAGAAGATGGTGTTGGAGGAGGACGAGGAGCCCGTGTGTTAAGTCTAATGAAATTCGTAATTTCTGTTTGAACATCGTGGAAAGATGAAAATTTAAAGAAATGCCGGGTAAATATGATTTTTTGATGATTTTTTATGGTAAGTTCTGTTGGCCTTCTTGTTTTGATGATGTTTAACAAACAATTTACCACTAATGTTGTTTGTCTAGTATTTGTGTATTCCTATGTATTGTAGACAAACAACGTAGTTGGAGGATGGATGGAATAGAGCTTCAACGATCATATCTAATGGAGGTTGGCGGAATAGTGGAGTGAAGCAATGCACATTCAAGTCAAGATCCAAGTTCAAGCTTCATCCGCAAGATTACCAAGATAGAGCTTCGTTGAAGATCAAGATCATTGCTTGGGTAATTTAGTTTAGGAATTTATATTATGTGTGTTAGTACTTTAAGCTCAATCATATACACACATACACGTTTTGGATTTTGTATATATATAGTTATATATATACATATAGGTTTTGGTTTGATAGTTTTCAAGTTTTACTATGAAACAAATGAATAGAATTGGAAAATACTATTTTGTTTCATGTTTATATGCCTATATATGATTTCACCTTTAACAAGCTTATATTTAATGAAATCATATTTAGTGTTTTGAATATATTGCATAGAATATGCAAATTTATGAAAATATTGTATTTCTAGATTATAGACTTCATAACAACATGTTATATCTTTTATCAAGTCTATACAATCATTTCATAAGGTTTCAAAATGTTGTTTAAGTCAAAATATCAAAATATCAATTTTCAGGTTTTCATGTTTTGGACTATTTTGTAAAATGATGATATTTTTCATTTGGGAAGTCCTTTTTCGAAACCAGTCGTTGTAGCATGTTTATTATCATGTCTACAATCATTCCCCAAAGTTTTACATTTTTTGGAATTTATTTGATATTTTTAAACAGCATTTCAAAATCAGATAAACAGTTTTCATATCAGTTTTCGGTCGACCGCACCGGTCGACCGGTAAATTGTTCATTTGCTCAGTAACCGACAGAGAGTTCGTCGGTCGACCGGTCCGGTCGACCGGTCCGGTCGACCGAGAGCTTTTTCGGTCGACCGGATCGGTCGACCGACGCCTGTCCAGTACAGTTCCAACGGCTCTTTTTATGACCGTTGCCTTGGGGCTGTTTTGTCTTTTGCTCTGGTTTCTTGGCTGAGTTGTGAGAGGGTATAAATACCCCATTGTCTTCAACTCTCAAGCCAACTAAGAAATGTTTTAAAAGAAAAGAAAAGTTTAAGCAAGGGTTTAAGGTTTTTACTGTTTGTTTTGAGTTTGGGTTTCTGTTTACAAAGGAGGAAGTTTTCACTGCAGATTGAGGGATTCATTCTCAATCCCCTTCATCCTCTTCTTGTGTTCTTAGAGAAGTTTTCTAACTCTTTTCTCTAGCAATTTCATTATTGATTTTCATATTCTTATTATTGCTAGTTTGTTAATTGAGTTAGATTTTATTTTACTCATTGTTACACACACCCACATTGAGCTTATAGTATTTGCATACATAGTATAGTTGGGTGGTGAGAGATTGTAACTTTGAGTTGTGCTTTCATTGTGTTCTCATCTATTATAGAGAACAAATTTATATTTGTTACATTGTGAGTGTTGTAAGGTTTTCGGTGAGCTAGAAACCGAGTGTGTAGTGAGGTTTTCGGTGAGCTAGAAACCGAGTGTGAGGAGTGACGTTGATCGGTGAGCGTTGAAAACCGATACTGTGAGGTGTAAACGTTATTCGGGTGAACGTAGAAAACCCGGTTGATAGTGGATTTCTCCCCGGGAGTGGGGAGCGGAGACGTAGGACGGAAGGTCCGAACTCCGTGATCATATTGCTTGTTTGAGTGTGCTTTGGCGTTCATTCATATTTATGTTCATATCTTATATCGCCATTGTCATTAGCTCATTATCTATATCATCCACTATCTTGTTTAGATTGTTTACCCCTTGTGTTAGTTTACATATCCTATACATATATCATATTGTATATCTCTTTGATAGGATATATCATCTTGTGTTAGCTCATATATCCTTGCATATATCTCATAGTATATATCATTGCTAGGATATTTACCTTTGTTCATATTGCTTATTCTTGCACATAACTCTTGTATATCTATCTTGCAAGAATATACTTGTTAATTAATTTTAATTGGCACTTAAATCGGATTAGATTAGCATAAGACCCTAATCACCCCCCCTCTAGGGTCTAACAATTGGTATCAGAGCTTGGTGCTCTTTGATTTAAGGTCTAATCGCCTTGAGTTAAAGATCCAAGTTAGCTTATTGTGCTAATCTAATTTTGAGCTTTATTTGTATCTTGCTTGCATATATTTTTACAAATTATGAATATGAATGATGCATCTTGTTTAGGCTATGATTCTAGTGTTGCTCCTAGATTAGACAATTTCCCCTATGCCCAATGGTGTGTTAGATTTAAACTATTTGTTAGATCTAAACATTTTGATTTATGGGAAATTATAGATGATGCTTATATTGTGCCCATTTTGGAGAAATCCAAGTGGAATAAAAATGATCATCGCATGTTTACTATGAACAACATTTTGTTAGAATATTTGTTAAATGCTTTTAACTCATCTATGTCTAACAAGTTTGTTCATTTTGATAGTGCTTACACCTTATGGATATTTATAGAAGCACATCAAGGAGACTTGGAGGCGATCCGACAAGCTTTGGAGGATCCCGCTTCAAGTTCATGTGGAGCATCATGCACACGGCCACTAGGCGATAGCCCTAGTGAGGTTTGCGAGTTCGAAACCATAAATGATTTACCTAATGATGAACTTGCTTGTGCTAGTGAAAAATTATTACATGCCTTTAACAAATTGCAAAATGATTTCATTAATTTACAAAGCAAGCATGAAATTTTGAAATCCGATCATGAGTTGTTAGCATCTAAGTTTGAAACTATTTCTAATGAAAATGTGATCCTTAAAGAAAACAATGAAAAATTAAAATTGGATCATGTTTCTTTAACTTCAAACGTTGCTAGTTTAACTCATGAAAGAGATAATGCCATGTTAGAAGTAAAGAACATACAAAATAATACAGCTTCTTTTATAAATGACTATTTATGTTCTACTTCTAAAAATGCATATGTGCCTAAAAATGAAGATTTGAATCTTATGAAAAATAGTATTTCATCTTTAGATTCAACTTTGAAAATATGCATTAATAACCATAAGAAGCTTATGAACATTTGTGCCAAGACCAAATCAAAATCATCCACTCATTATCCACACATGTATAGCAAAACTTACAAGTGTTCTATTTGCGGCCGTCAAGGTCATTTAGCTAAGTTTTGTTATGATGTACAAAAACATAAGAATATTAATCATTCTTGTGCATCTCATGTAACTTCTTCATCACATGAACACACACATGCACCCATTGAGCTTATTGTATTTACATTCATAGTATAATTTTGGGTTGTGAGATAAGTGACTAAGAGTTGTGCTTAATTGAGTTCTCACCTTGTTTAGAGAACAATTAATTGATTTATCTTGTGCTTAATTGTGAGGATTCACTTGTAATACACTTGTACACCGAGAGAAGTGTGTGGTGAGAGACGGGGTCGAATCCAAGAGGAGTGGCGTCGGTTGACGTGCCTAGGGAGAGGTTGTAACCGAGCACTTGAGGAGGAGGACACGGGCTAGGACCAACACTTAGTGTGTGAGGTGTGATTACATAGTGATTGTATTGTGAGGTGTAAACGTTGTTCGGGTGAACGTAGAAAACCCGGTTGTGATAGTGGAGATCTCCTCGAGGTGAGGAGCGGGGACGTAGGTCGTGGGGACCGAACCTCGTAAACATATCGTTTTGTTTGTGATTGCATTGGCGTTCTTATTCTTGTTTTCATATCTTATATCGCCTTTGTGTATTGCTCATCATATTACCCTATCACTTGTGTAGATTGTTTATTTTACCCTTGTGTTAGTTCATATATCCTTGCTCATATATTTGTAATATCTCATTGATAGGATATATTCATTTGTTCATATTGCTTATCCTAGCTTACATATCTTGTTGTATTTTATACTTGCTAGGATAACTTATTAATTAGTTTTAATTGGCATTTAATCGGATTAGATTAGCATAAGACCCTAATCACCCCCCTCTAGGGTCTAACAAGTTCAAATCCAAGGTGAAACATTAAGTCTAATAGGTTGGAAATGAAGTCCAATGGCTTGTATACTAAGTCTATCGTGTTGAATAATAAGTCCAAAGATTATATGTTATGTCTATTGAGTTGAATAATAAGTCTAATTTGTTGAATATTAAGTGTAATGTATTATATGTTAAGTCCAATTTAATTTATGTTAAGTCCAGTTTGGTTCATGTTAAGTCCAATTCGGCTCATGTCAAGTCCAATTTGATTCATGTTAAGTCCAATTCGGTTCATGTTAAGTCGAATTTAAATCATGTTAAGTCCAATTCGGCTCATGTTATGTCCAATTCGGTTCATGTTAAGTCCAATTTAAATCATGTTAAGTCTAATTTTAACTTGTTTTAAGTCTAATTTAAATCATGTTATGTCTAATTCAACTTGTTTCAAGTCTAAAAACAAGTTAAATTAGACTTAACATGAATCATGTTAAGTCTAATTCAACTTGTTTTAAGTTTAAAAACAAGTTAAATTAGACTTAACATGAATTATGTTAAGTCTAATTCAACTTGTTTTAAGTCTAATTTCATATTAAGTCCAATTTGATTCATGTTAAGTTCAATTTGGTTTATGTTAAGTACAATTCGGTTCATGTTAAGTTTAATTTAATTCCTTTTAACTCTAATTCAGCTTGTTTCAAGTCTAATTAAATTAGACTTAACATGAAATTAGACTTAAAACAAGTTGATTTAGACTTAACATAATTTAAATTAGACTTAAAAGGAACTTAAAATGATTTAAATTAAACTTAAAAGGAATTAAATTAGACTTAACATGAATCAAATTGGACTTATCATGAAATTAGACTTAAAATAAGTTAAAATAGCCTTAACATGATTCATGATAAGCCTGATTCAACTTGTTTTTAAACTTAAAACAAGTTGAATTAGACATAACATGATTTAAATTAGACTTAAAAAGAATTAAATTAGACTTAACATGAATCAAACTGAATTTAACATGAATCAAATTAGACTTAACATGAATCAAATTGGACTTAATATGAAATTAGACTTAAAACAATTTGAATTGGACTTAACATGAACCGAATTGGACATAACATGAACCAAATTGGACTTAACATGAACCGAATTGGACTTAACATGATTTAAATTAGACTTAACATGAACCAAATTGGACTTAACATATAATCCATTACACTTAATATTCAATAAATTAGACTTATTATTCAACCCAACAGACTTAACGTACAATCCCTTGGACTTATTATTCAACCTGATAGACTTAGTATACAAGCCTTTGGACTTTACTTCTAACTCATTAGACTTAATGTTTCACCTTGAATTTGAAGGGTCTATTTGGTTGATTTCCTAAAAACCAAGAAATGAAAATGAAAAGGTGGAAATCTCAAAAAGTACAATTTCATCCATTTCCATCCCTAAAACTCACCCACAACATCCAATAAAATATTATTTTCATCCAACAACTCATCCACAACATCTAATAAAATATTATTTTCATCCAACAACTCTCCATCACATCTAATAAAATATTATTTTTATCCACAACATCACTTAACTCATCTCATCTCATCATTTCAAATCACTCACATCATCCTATAAGATGATGACAACTCATCATCTCATTAACATTTCATTTCCACTCATTTCCTCCCAAAAAGCTAGGAAAACAATTTCTTTAAGTGTGGGTCACATCATTCAATAATATAATGACAACTCATCTCATCTTATCTATTTTCTTATTTTTAAGAATGAACCAAACAAAAGAAAACAACCTATTACAGAAAATAGGTTTCTTATAATTCATTTCTTTTTTTTTCGCCAACCAAACAGCATCAAAACAAGTTTTCCTAAAAACCACTAACATCATCCAATAATAAGGTGATAATTAACATTATCTTATCTCCAATTCTTTGATTTCTTTCTTTTTTTAGACAGCCAAACATTCCCAACACAATTTTTCTTAGAAATAGTTTTCCATTTTTTGATTTCTCTCTTTTTTAGGCAAACAAACAACCCCTTAACATAAAAAAATCATCAAAAAATCATCCAAAAATCATATCTACCTGGTATTTCTTTAAATTTTCATCTTTCCACAATGTTCAAACAGAAATTACGAATTTCATTAGACTTAACACACGAGCTCCTCGTCCTCCTCCTCCAACGTCGTCTCCTCTGCCTCGTTCTTCGCCTTTAGTGTTGGAGACCGATATGTTGTTTGACGGATCCTCTGACGAGAACTTCGACGAATTTGAGGGTTTCACCATTGCCATTGTTGACCAAATTTGGGTTTGTTTTGCTTTTCGGGGGAAAAGAAAGAGAGAGCGGAGAAAATTAGTGGGAGGAAAAAACAAATAATATTGAGTTTTTTTTATGTAATATATATTCCCAGATCAACAATATGGCCGAAGCGTGCACCTAAGTTCGGTGGTAACGGAGGGGGATGTCGGTGTCTGAGAGTATAAGGAGGAAGAGGGGGAGAGGAGGAACGAGATGTGTTATAAAAGAGGAGAAATGAGGAGCCATGACTATTAGATTTAGAGAGAAAAGAATGGAAAAGATGAGAGCATTTTTGGGATTTTTTTAATTTTTTATTCTCTTTCTATGCTTAGTTGGCAGAGAATAATTGCTAAAGAAGGCTGCAACACATAGATCTCCAATTTAAGGGCTGCAACACATGGAAAAAAGTTAGAGGAGCTGTAGCACATGAAATTGTTCCTTTTGGGGCCTTGAAATAAGTTTCCTTTTGGGGCCTTGAAATAATTTTCCTTATGAATTATGACTCCCTTGGGATTCCACCGCACTTCCATTTTATAGTACAAATATCTGTATTTACTTACTAGTTTAATTAGCATAATAAGCCTTATTACTCTTTGATCCGCCTATCACTTTTAAGCCCAAGCTGGGCCCACCAATCCCAACTGGATAAAACTGGTCAGATCACGGCGGCCGCCGCCCTTACCTCCTCCCCTCTCCTCCCATCTCCGATCAAACACAATCCCTCTCTTCTCCTAACCCCTAAAACCCCTAGCTTTCGTCTTCGCTTTCGCTCTACAACAATTCGCTCCGCGGCCGCACAAATCGCGAATGATTCCGCCGGAGACGGCGGATTCGTGCTGGAGGACGTCCCTCATCTCACTGATCACCTGCCCGATCTACCGGTAATTTGAAAACATACAAAAAAGATTTATTTTTTTGGTTTTTGGTGAGATTTTTTTGAGGTTGATTTTTTAGAAGTTTTGAAATTTCAGGCGTACGGAAGTCCTATTCGAAGTAGTCCGGCGTATGCGATTGTGAAGTGAGTCAGATATTACTGGAAATTTTAGTTTGTTTAAATTTACAGAAACTCCTACTTGAAGTTTAGTCTCTCTGTTTACTTTGCCTCACATTTTATCAGGATTTGAGGGATTAAATAGTTGTAGGAACTTGGAATATTAGGGTAACTACTGAATGAGTGGGTGAAGGATTGTGAAAAAATTATTTTTTTTGTGTGTGAAAATGAGAGCTCCGGCTACTTGTTATTATTTGAATTGTATAATTTCAGTCCCTATGTGTAATTTTCAGTTGATTACTGCATCTTGGAGTGTATGTTGGTCAAACTCAAAAATAAGATTCTGGGTTGAAAAGAGGCTAATTTTAGATGTTTAGGCTGCCAAAATATCGGACATTTTGGCCAAAAGGGTCATATGGGGATCACATAAGTCATTCGTTAATGGAGGCAAAGTGACATAGACAGAAAATTTTGAGACGGTTTTCTGCAATATATGTTTTTCACATTGTTAAGAAAAGATGATATATGTTGTTTTGAATCAATAGGCAAAACTTTGTTACCTCGGAAGATGTGGTTGCTCAAAGGGTTGGTTAAATTATTCAGGTTTTTTTGACTGTTGGAGTTAAATTCTTCTGTTTATGGTTTATGTTTTATGATCTGGATTTGCTTTATTCTATTCTCTTTTGGGTTTCACAGGTTGTTGTGCAGAAGAATAGTCCTAAAGGGGTGCACTTTCGGCGTGCTGGACCAAGGGAACAAGTATAAATTATGCTTCTAAATCCGTGCTTTGTGTTTTAGGGAATTTTGATTGTTTTCATTTTGTGCTCTTAGGTTTACTTTCGTCCAGAAGAGGTTTGCGCTTGCATTGTTACATGTGGTGGTCTATGCCCAGGGATCAATACAGTGATCCGTGAGATAGTTTGTGGTCTAAACTATATGTATGGAGTCAACAACATTATTGGAATTGAGGTACGTTGTTGTTAGCTTTGACCTTACACAGTTTCTATTGTCAAATGACCCTTCCACTGCACCAAAATTCTGGAATTGTGATGAGGATTGAAGGTTACAATTTTATACTCTAAATGGCAACACAGATTAAGCACCCTTTTTATGGGCCAAAACTTGGATTTACGAAACTTTGTCCTTTTCTAAATCAACTTTAAATTTGTGGACAATATGATTCAATACAGTGTTGCTATCATATGCCATATCAGATGCCCCTTTACTTCATGAAAACTCCGAAGTTGTGATGAGGGTTGAGGGTTGAGGCTTGAGGGTTACATTTTTATTCTTGTTAAAGTATAAAGAAAAGAAGTGACGTTTGTTACAATTTTGTTCGCCTGAAAATGACATTAAATGCTTGAAGTGCACAGCTGCGGTTCTCCAGGTTATGAGTCTGTACCTGTTTTAAATTTCAAGTTTCAACTAAAATTCTGCTTCTCTTTGTTCAATTTTTTAATGTTTTAAGGTACTTCAATTTGGCAATCACACACATGAACCATTTTCTGCGATGCTATTATATCCAAACTTTCATTTGGAATCCATCTTCCATGCTTTAATTTCATCATTTGAGACTTATCAATGGCAAGAGATTAATTAAGCTGGACAGTAAGGCAATCTATCTTAATCTTTTATTTGGTAATTTTCACAATATCTTCTGAGACTATCAAATTAAATTTGTACCTATCGAACTTTGCTCTTGCATGCAATATATAGCATCCACAGGTTCCACTGAGTGATATCTAGAAAATGTAATAGGTCAAAAGGAAAAATTAAATTGTAAAAAGTTAAAACTTAAAGCAGAATTATTGTACTAATTTACCTGCTTTGGGTTCTATTCATATACGTAGGTTTTCTTGTTCACTATGGTTTTTTGATTACTGGCTTTAGAGGTCAAACTTGTTGGCTCTTGCTTCTCGTGAATTGTCCAATGGCCCTGGTAGCTCTATATCCTTGACTACAATCATGAATTATGAAAATTGTTATCCATTGGTAAATCTCAAAATATTTGGATAACTTATTCTAATATTTTCCATCGTTTCTCATGTTTTCTGTCGTTTAATTTATGCATATTGATTTTTTAGAGCATATATACAACTGAAAGATCCTTCAACACAAATTACTAGGGTTGCCATCTGATCCTTTTTTCCCATCTAGTGCTCTATTGACAGTTACGTCCTCTGATAAGTTGCAGCTATCATTACCTTTGTTTTTTTCTTTTTGGTTTGGCGAGGGAACTTCCCCACGATCCTTCAGCTCATAGGTATCAAGCCCACAAGCGTGGCTAAGGGGCACCCCCCAACGCACGGCCTCAGGTATTCCACGAAATTAAATTCGTGTGGGTGCTCCTGAGACCTTGGAGTACTACTCATAGGCAGCTTACCAACTCGGCTAGACCCCGTTGGGTCTCATCATTACCTTTGTTTTATTTTTAGGTTTTATGCCTCTTTATTTTACAAGTTGCAAATATCTTTCTATATACCCATGCTGATTGTTTACTCTAGCCTAATTATAATAATATTCACAGGGAGGATATAGGGGCTTCTACTCAAAAAATACCATTACACTGACACCAAAGGTTGTCAGTGATATTCACAAACGTGGTGGCACCGTCCTTCGTACATCTCGAGGTGGTCATGATACCAACAAAATAGTTGATAGTATCCAGTATCGTGGAATTAATCAAGTAGGACCCTTAATTCTTTTTTTCGAAAACCAATACGGCATTGGTATAACATCATTACATAAGGATCTTTGTTGATCATGGTTCTAGGTCTACATTATTGGAGGTGATGGCACTCAAAAAGGAGCAGCAGCCATATATCAGGTTACTATTTGTCCCTATAACTCATAATAAAAAAACTTCATCCAATTTATTCATGTCAGTTATATGAATACATCATTGTCCTTTCCTTCTGCTAGAATCTAAAGTCTGTCATTCACATAATATCCAACTTTTACTGAATCCTTCATACCAGTTTTGGCACTATGCTTTCTCTTTATGGCTGCCTCCTGGTCTTTTTCTGGATAAATGTTAATTTGTTGCTTCATCACTTTCTTCTTTCTTCTAAATGTAGCTATTTTTATCAATCTCTTATAATTGTTGCTTTCATAGCTCTTTCTCTTCAACTCAATGTTCCCATCGACATTAGTGAGGACTAATGTGCACATGATTAATATCTTATATCATCATTGTTTACATAGAGTCATACACATTATGTATGCATACCAAACTACGTATATATGGTATGACATCACTTTTTTGTTATGCCTATGCAGGTAATTAGTTATGATTCTTCTTTTTTACTTTGCTTATTTGTTTGTTATCTGCAGGAAGTTGAGAAACGTGGTCTTCAAGTGGCAGTTGCTGGAATTCCTAAGACTATTGATAATGATATTGCTGTATGTTTTATAAACTTTTGACCGATCAATTAAATGGTGATTCTGATTTTTTTTTGAATTGGCTTATCATTATTTGCTTATTACCTCTATGCATTAGAATTTGGGTTATTTTTTATTTTGCTTTTTTTATCTTGTCAAACCTTGCTTAAGTATTTAAACTGATACTTGAGGACTTGATAATAACTTGTCAGAGGATGTTGTAGAAAATATTCATATCATAGGTATAAACTAGTACTGACCAAAAAAAGATATAAACAAATATCTTCAAGTTTTAGGACCTAGGGCTGTTTCCTTAATAGATAACCCATTTCATGGATGCATTGCATCTGATTCAGATTAGAAATGACTCTGAAGTTAGAGTGTGGTTCTTTTTCTACAGGGTCTTTACTTCTGGCTTACATAACCTTATATTTACTGCAAATAACAGTTTCCTTATTGACTTTTCGTACTTTCTTATTCGACCTTATATTCTTGAGTTGAATTTTATCCGGACCCTTCCTTCATGTACAAGATTAAATCATTTGATGGTCATAAAGTATGCTTTACTTCGTTATGGTGACATTTCTCCGTTTATTCATCTACACAAGAATCACATCTTTGTGCATTAAGTGTAACACCGAAGTGGGCGTGTCAAAGAAATATCGTTAAAGATCATAATTTTGAGCTACTTTTATCTTATAATTTTTAAGTAGCATAAAATATGCATACATTATTAAAATTTAATGTCAATTGAGCTCGAGATATTTTTTCTTGAAGAAACAAGGATATATGCTTAAACCAGTTTGTAAATGGATTGAGTAAATTATAAGAAGAGAAGTCCATTATGGCTACCTATAATCCAGTAAACTATGGGAAAATAGGTCTATTTGGTACTTTCTCTATTCTTCTTACTCATGGCTTGCTACGAAACAGTTGTGCAGGGACTCATCTGCTACATTTAGGTTTACCATATGTTTGTAGATTTTACTTTCCTTAATAGAATGAATAATTAGAGAAAAGGTATTCCATTGATAAAGTAGCCAGGATATACTATGTTTGATGGAGGAAGAAGAAATAAGCTGAAAGATGCTATTCTTCAAGCATAAGCCCACATATTTGTGTCAGGGTTTTATGTGTGTAGTGTATCACATTACATTTTCTTTTATGCTTTTACACAGTTTTCTTGTGGAAAGGTGGATGATTTCTTTGGCGGTTTCAGGTAATAGACAAATCTTTTGGTTTCGATACTGCTGTTGAAGAAGCACAGAGGGCCATAAATGCTGCGCATGTCGAAGTTGAAAGTGTAGAAAATGGTGTTGGTATTGTAAAGCTCATGGGCCGCTACAGCGGTAAGCTGGCATTCTTGACGTTTTCCATTATTACAACAATATCTCTCTTTTAAATGCTTCTTTAAATCTTGTTTTCTTTCACTTTGAAGTTGAAAACTCAGTGTCAATCAATCTAATGCTGGGGCAATTCTTGTATTTGCTGCAGGGTTTATTGCCATGTATGCTACTTTGGCGAGTAGAGATGTGGTAATAACTCCATCAAACTACTTTAAAAAATGCAGAAATTTAATTCTACATGCTTTTCAAGAAACCTCTATCTTTCAGCTGCGGTTGGTACTATGAAAGAATTATTAGTTATTACTCAGCATTAAGTGTTCGATGACAAGATTAAACGCTTAGTGGAAAAAAAAACCCACAGACATGACTGTATGCATGCATGTGGAAATACCTACATATGTTTATGCATAAATACTGGTGGTGATGATATGTGCTACCTGCAGATCCATTAGTTACCACAAATTGTATGCACATTCATAGGCCTCAACTCCTTCGGAGGTTTAACAGAGCGCATATCATCAAACCCCCATGCACCCACATGGAGCACAATCGCAAATACTAATACAAGCCCAACATTATCTCAAAGTTGCAATCTTCAGTAGGAATTATTTTCCTATGCTTATTTATCAGCAAGTTCACCCTTAAATTGCTTAACTATATATGTTAATTCTAGAACTTCTTAGTTATATTCTGCAACAGGATTGTTGTTTGATTCCGGAATCCCCATTTTATCTGGAAGGCCCCGGTGGTCTTTATGAGTTTGTTGAACAACGACTTAAAGAAAACGGTCACATAGTTATTGTGGTGGCAGAAGGAGCAGGACAGGACCATGTAGCTCAACATGTGGGCATTATCAATGAAAAGGACGAATCTGGAAATCGCCTTCTTCTGGATATTGGTCTATGGCTATCTCAAAAGATAAAGGTCTGTGCTAGGTATAGTCGCTAAAGTTATATTTTATTGCTGTTTAATAGAAGTTGCAGAAATTTAGTGAATCTTATCAGGTTTACTGCTATTTCTAAATAAATCATTTGGGTTTTATTAGTTTATATCTGGAAAACCACTATCATTTTCAGCTAATAATGCTTGAATATCCTTGTTCAGTCTTTTAATAAATTTTATATAATAAATTTTATTATGATATAAGTTTTAATTTTTTTATAAACAAATCTAATACATTTCAGTATCATATAAATTACTTCTTTGTTAATATATTGGTGTAGCGTGTGATTTATACTTGTGATGTGTTCATCCACAGCTCTTCTTGCTGCTGTGATATTTTTTTCTTACTGAAGTTAACAATCAAATTTGCAGGATCATTTCACAAGGGACAGGAAATTACCAGTATATCTCAAGTATATAGGTAGTTCTATCCCCCTCTTACTAACCACTGCTTGCCTGGAATTGCATAATTTGAATAATATGTGGAACTATATTTTCATTACTTAAAAGAGGCTTATTCCTGGTGGTTTCCACTTCAACGTTTGGTACCAGAAGTGTATATTCATATTGCTAAAGTGGAACATTATCTTGGTTAGTAAGAAGAATAAAGTCGATGCTTTCTAGCATTGTAAAATGACTGTACAATTGGGAATATTCTTTCTTCTTCGACTACATATGCACTTGCATTGTAAAATGACTGTACAATTGGGAATATTCTTTCTTCTTCGACTACATATGCACTTTTGAAGGTAGTACCTTTCATCAGTTAATGGTGTTTCTTCGACTACATATGCACTTTTGAAGGTAGTACCTTTCATCAGTTAATGGTGTTTGAAGATAATATTCGTTAAACTTGTCAGACACAGTTTCCTATGTTTTTTATGCTGTGATCTTGATTCCATTGGTTTACATAGTTGCAATGAACTTTAAAATAATATCGAACTATTGGATATGTCAGAAAATTCCTGGAAAATGCACTCTATGAACCAAATATACTGATTAGCCGACTTCCTACCACCGCAGTCCACGAAGAAAAAGAGAGTTTCTTATTAGGATTTTATGGGACACCGCATTCATATACATGTGATTATGTCAATACGTCTGCTTTACCTTTTGAGACCAAGAAATCACCTGTTTTTAGTACAAAACTAGAATATCTGATTTCTTGTTTTTTGTTAAATGTGATTTCTATTTCCTTTGAAGATCACAAGGAATTTTTTAATTTTTAATTTTATTTTTCAATTTTGCAATATATAGAAAGAGAAAATGTGTAACAGATCTATTCAGCCCAATTGGCTCCTGTTATATTGACATGATCCTGAGATGTTCTCAAATTGTCAATTGTTATTAATAAACCTCTACAGACGTATTGTACTGTTGAAAAGAGAAAGACGAGAATACATTTGGTATAGTATAGTTGCTAAAACCTTCATAAAGTGAATTTTAATGTATTAGAGTTCTTTGCAGATCCTACCTACATGATCCGAGCCATTCCAAGCAATGCATCCGATAATGTCTACTGTACACTTCTCGCACAAAGTGCTGTCCATGGAGCCATGGCAGGGTACACAGGTTTCACAGTTGGACCCGTAAATGGCAAACATGCATACATCCCAATTTCCGTGAGTACATTTCGTCTATAACTTAGAGTTTTAAATTTATTCTCGTTGTTCCCATATGTGAGAATTGCATATATCCCAATTTACTGGTGTATTATTATTATTATTATTTTTTTTTTCAGAGGGTTACGGAGACTACAAATGTCGTCAAGGTAACCGACAGAATGTGGGCTAGGCTTCTCGCCTCCACAAACCAACCAAGTTTCTTTAGCAATGATGAGGAGGTGAGGGAGATGGTTGACAAGGAAACCCTTCAATTGATTGATAACATGAGGATCAACTCATTGTGAAAAAATGTGGCTTCAGCCGGTTTTAAAGGATCTCGTAGTTTGCTTCAGTTTTAAAATTATACTCGAAGAACTTGAAGATATTCCAATAAAGGGCTTCCACTTCTCTCTTATTGTGCTATGTAACACTCTGATGCAATCAAAGAGTTCTTAGTTTATCTTTGAGAAATCTGATAATTTTATATGATTATTTTAGTAACGAGGGTGTAATAGCTTGGAGTTTACACAGATATTGTTCAAACATTTTCTTACATATTTTCATCAATAACCATTTAAAACTGCCATTTGCATATCAGATAGCTGCTTATGGGCTAGACGTGATGTTGAAATGTGATGAGCAAAGCTCTAAATCAGATCGAGTTTCGATCAGATACTAATAATTTTTTATTTTTAAAATTTCTGATTCACAATCTATCTATGTATTGTGTTGTCCTAATAAAACAACTGCCATTGTTTGAGAGAATACTCCATTAAAATTTAACTTCCTAGATTTTCGATCATATCATTTTATTTAGGTTAAATACAAATCTAAACTCTCTTAAAAGCCAAAGTTAGACCCTCCTCTTCTCATCCCATGGCCGTAGAGGGACTACTCTGTAGTAACTCATATGAATGCAGGGACTAAATAACAATTTCAATGAATTGTGAATGTCCTTAAAAGTATGAAAGATTTAAGGGATCAATATCTAAAAAAACTAAAGAACCCTTGAATAAAATTAGGCTGCGCCTTCACCCTTCAACTAAACTCAAGCCGTGACTTTTAATCCCATCGTCCCCTCAAATCCCAGCAACCAATGGAAGGCTTGGCGGTCACTGATGCAGATCCCATCGCCATCGAATTGGCAGCTGAGCTTAGCTCTCTCCTCTTCACGTTAAGTCCTAATTCTTCCTCTTTTAGCTTCAATTTTTTTTTCTTTCGATGTAAATATTGTCCATAAAGATTCAAATTGGATGTACTAGTTTTCAATTTCTTTGGAAAAAATGAAACTGCTTCCACTTGCCTACCATCATGTTGGACATGCATGCTATTATCATAGTTATGAATAATGTACGGTTTTATTATGGACAAGTTTGTGAAAACAAACTTATTGAGAATTTAATCAGCAAAAACGACATTCTCCCTTAAAAATGAGCAAAATCGACCGTTTTTAGCCCTCGCGGGCAGAAAACGGTCAATTTTGCTGAAGAGGTTTTTTAACTACACAGGACTACTAGTCCCGTGTAGTTACGGCGTGCTAATGATTAGCCATGCCAAGCAAATGGAGTTTGATGTGGTCAGAGACGGCTATGGTTGCGAGCATGGTTGGAGGCGTCTGTGGTCGCGAGTGCGGTCGGAGGCTGGGGTCGCGAGACGTGGTGTGGTCGCGAGCGTGGTCGGCCGGGTCGCGAGAAGTCATGGAGAACTTGAGAAGAGGGGAGGGTCACAGGATTTTAGGGCTGAAGTTCTTAAGTATTCGAAATAGATGGGACTACTAGTCCCGTATAATTTGGCCGCTTGATTAAGGCTTTAAATTACACGGGACTAGTAGTCCCGTGTATCGCAGAAACTCCATTTTAGCAAAATCGGCCGTTCTCTCTAACGTCGAGCGGTCAATTTTGCTAATTTTTCTCTAATTGAGTTGTTTTTGCCGATTAAATTCTCAAAAAGGTTGATTTCAAAAATTTGTCCTTTTATTAATTACATACCTTGAGACAGTTTTTAGTTTGCATGTAGAAAACTGCTTCCTCTGTACATGTATGCATCAACTTTCTAAAACCCTGGTTGTTCGGCTTTTTTGCTTGCCGGTTAATTTGTTCGTTAGTTAAGTCTTTGATTTGTCTATTTTGGCTTCTATTTTGTATAGAGAAGTTTATACGTCGCTATCCAGGTAAAGCCTATTAAAAATTGTACAGGGGATTGTAATTCATCTACTGAATAAATGATGAATTGAGTTGTGTTCTCATTGCAGGCTGCCCTTGTTGCCTTTTTCCTTGAGTTTATTTTCAAATTTAGTCGTGTCGAAAGTGGTGACGCCACCCGTGAGCTCCCCTGTGGTTCCCATAATTGGCCAATATAAGGGGTCGAACACTAGGCTCCTCCCTAACACCAGCGGCATATCCATGCTCGGGAAAGTGGAGTCACGTGATCCCACTTTGCTTGGCACCCAAACCCCATCACTACTAAAAACACCCAAGCAACTCACCCGCATACAGGGGTAGATACTCGCTCTCTAGTCCAGTTTCTTTCCTATTAATATTCGGACATATTTCCTATTAATATTCCAACTTCTTTCCTACTAATATTTCGAATAATTTGATTTATTTACTACTCTTGTTGGTTTCTAAATTTTCATTTTGACACAACGTGTTAATTTTGAAGGTTTAGCCTTAGTCAAACAAACAGAAAATGTTGTGCGCGGAAACCACTAATCGTTATGCTTCGAGGAACCAAACCAAACGCTGAGAGAGAAAGCCAAACAATGCAAAATAACCGCACAAACACAAACAACCAATTTTTATGTGGTTTGACAAGTTGCCTACGTCCACGGGGCAAGAAAGGGATGAGTTTTCACTAATAGAGAAGGAGAGTACAAACTGAGATTACAAATCACTCAAAACAAACCAACTAATCTCACCAACAAATCTCTCAATCTCTCAAACAATAACCCTAACCAATAGCTCAGAAAAATCTTTCTTTTCTGTGCTCCAATAACCCCAAAACAATCCCAAAGAAACCCTAAAATGTGTGTTTGAATTTATATCAAACACTAATCCCAAACAGAATAGGAAACAACAATCTTGGCCTGACCCGATACGCGGTCGACTGCCACGGTCGACCGCGACAAACGATAGAACCCA